>NW_006400045.1:2801101-2827649 GCF_000299155.1 Elephantulus edwardii | reverse complement strand
GAGAAGAGTATTGAATTTACCATGGACTGCCAAGAAAACAAACAGATTCAACCTGGAGAGCATTAAACCAGGCTACTCCTTGGAGGCAAGGGTTCTGGGGCTTCATCTGACATACTTTGGACATGCTGTAAGGAGGGACAGGTCCTTGGAGAGGGACATCATACTTGGTAGGGTAGAGGGACAGCACAGGAGGGAAAGACACTCTATGAGGTGGATTGATTCAGTGACTGGGGTAATCGAGATGGGTGTGTCACAGGCAATGTGATTGGCACAGGATAGAGCAGGGTTTAGGGCTGTTGTACATAGGGTCGCTAGGAGTCACAAGTGACTCGATGGCACATAACAACAATTGCAATGAATAAATGATTGTAACTACCAAATTAAATCATTCTATTTCCAGACTCATTTCTGTCACCAAGCTTGTATTTTATTTCTATCACCAAGGCAAGATTATTAAAAAAATGTCTGATACAGTATATAGGTAAGGAACTGACAGTGAAAGTTTTAGAATCTCTTTAAAATCTGCTTTGGTTTTCTTCTTTATCTATTTATAATGATATTTTTCCTTCTACATGTTTGGTATACTTGATGTCATCATATAGTCTTCAATAATTAATGTTCAGTGCATCAGATCTCTTTTTAAAAATAATATTGGCTTGTATAAGAAATTTCGATACCTTGTGTTTCATTCATATACTTTGTGTTTCACACATTCCTTCATTTACATTGTGGTTCATACAATCATTTCTATACATTGTCCTTTATAAAATTAATTCCCATTAATCTATGTCCACAATTACCTCATATTTTCAGGTTCCAATTGGATCTCTCTTAATTCTTTCAATCCCTCCCTCAAGTGCCCACCAAATTCTGCCATCCCAGTGATTTTTACTCCTGCCCTACACTCCATCCCTGTTCTCTTTTGTTCTCCCTTTGGACTTCTACACATTTTACTAGTTATTTTTCTATTTTTTTACAAATATACTATAATGCTCTCTAGATTCTCCCATGTCTTATATAGCATTTTATGAAATCATTGCTCCTCAGTGTACGTGGTATTTCAGTGTGTGTGTATGTACCATAATTTCCAACCCCTTCATTTGTTGACAAAATGGTTCTTAAGTTCAGTTGAAATATACTCAAGATCATATTTTTGTTCTTGTGGACTTGTTTTAGTTTTCTTGAAATTTGAACTTACATATGAGTAGTTAATGGTGTGTTCCATAGTCAGCACCTGGCCTTGTTTTGACTGGGGATGTTGAGCTTCTCCATCAACTTATTCTACAGATGTAACAAATGTGATTCCTGTGCAGTCTTACTAGGTGAAGTTCATGTGAAGAGTCACTGTTTATTTTTTTAAAAGAAGGTATTTTCAATGAAAAAAAATTGAATGAATAAAATTCTATCAGATTATCTCCACCCTCATTTCTGTTACTAAAATTGTATTTTGCAACTACTAGTTCACATTTCTTGTGTCAAATTTTTGTATTACAGGAATCAATTATTTTTATTTCATATTGACTTCATATGCCATCAATTTTAGACTGCAAAAATTGGTAGAAATCCTCAATATTTTCATCACTAACTTTCACAGTTGGTGCATATATTTGAATAATGGTTGTATTAGCAGGTCTTTCTTGTATTTGTATGGAGGATATCCTACCACTGACAGCTTTTTCACTTCCAAATAGTTCTTTAAATGCTCTTTTTGATGATGGATGCATGATTTCTCTGCAATTTGTTACTTCTGGCATAGTAAATGATAGGATTGTCTGATTCAAAGTGGCCTATTTCAGCCCCTCTCAGCCTTGGATGCTGAATTTTATGCATTCCAATTCATTTTTTACAACTGCCAAATTTTTGAAATTCATATTCTTTAATCCAATGCTGCTACTCTTTTGTTTTTCTTCACTTGTATATCTGTTCAAGATGCCCTAACTGTACTGTTTAGGGTTTTGTGTTCTGCTGATCTCCTTATATGATGTTTCAATTCAGTTTCTTCCTTCAATTAGAGTTTGATGTACTTTTTAAAAAAAACTTTGTGTTGAAGAATTATGATCTATAACTGTGTTTTGTGTCTGCATGCAGAGATTCTGAACTTCTGTCTGTCTAGTCCAGTATACTGTACTAAATACAAATAGTCTGCCGAGTGGACTACAGGAAAAAAGAAACATGCTGGTTTTCTGTTTGATCAGAAACTGAGTGCTTAATGGCTACATCACGAGGTCTTATGAAAAGTATCCTTATTCTGCTTAAAACTTTCAAGTTATGTTTATAATTATTTTAGTCTTTATATTTATGTTGGCTCCAGATTTGATCTGTCAGTTTAACAGCTTCATTTTACTTGATTCCACAACCAACACTCTTGGCAATAACAGGCAGAAAATCAAAACACAAATTGCACTGGGAAAGTCTACTGTCATGGACTTCTCCAGAGTACTGAAGAGCAATGATGTCAATCTGGAGACTAAGGGGCACCAGATCCGGTCTTATTGTTGTTATGTGCCGTCAAGCCACCTGCAACTCAAAGTGACCTGTGACTCAAAGTGACCACAGCTCTAAACCTTGTTCTATCCCTTGCCAATATTATTGTCTCTGACATATCTATCCCCATTACCCCAGTGACCAAATCAATCCATCTCATCGAGGGTCATCTTCTCCTGTGCTGTTCCTCCACCCTCCTAAGCATGACGCCCCTCTCCAAGGTCTGATCTAGATGTAGCCTCGCAACATAACCAAAGTATGTCAGATGAAGCTTCAGAATCCTTGCCTCCAAAGGAGCAGCCTGGCTTCAACCTCTCTAGGATGAACTTGTTTGTTCTCCTAGCAGTCCATGGTATATTCAATACTCTTCCCCAACACCACAGCCCAAAGGCATCAACTCTCCTTTGATCATCCCAGTCATTGTCCCACTCTCTGATGCATCACAAGTAATTACAAAGACCATGGCCTAGATCAGACACATGTTAGTCTCCATACTGACATCGTTGCTCTTTACTACTTTGGAGAGGTCTCTGACAGGAGACTTTCCCAATGCAATTGCTCTTTTAATTTCCTGGCAGCTGGTACCAAGAGTGTTGATTGTAGAGCCAAGGAAACTGAAGCTGTCAATAATCTCAATCTCTTCATCGTCTATCATAATGTTACCAATTGGCCCATTGGTGAGAATCTTTGTTTTCTTAATGTTGAGCTTCAATACATATTGAAGGCTGCAGTCCTTGACTTTCTGCTGCAAGCACTTCAGTTGCTCCTCAGTCTTAGCAAGATAGGATGTGTAATCTGCATAACGCAGATTGTTGATGAGTCTACCTTCAATGTAGATGCCACACTTCTCCTTCTAGAGCCCAGCCTCCCAGATAATATGTTCACCTACTGCTTGGTTCAAAATTGGGAAGGGTGTGCGTCAGGATGTGTGTCCTGTCTCCTTCCTTATCTTTTCAATCTATATACAAAATATATTATTCAGTACTCTTGGTACCAGCAGCCAGGAAATGATAAGATGAATTGTATTGAGAAAGTCTGCTGGCAGAGACCCCTCCATAGTTCTGAAGAGCAATGATGTTAGGCTGGAGACTAAGGTGCACCTGATACAGGCTGTGGTCTTTGCAATTACTTGCTATGCATCAGAGAGCTAGACAAAGACTATAGATGATAGAAGGAGAGTTGATGCCTCTGAGCTTTGGTTCTGGAGAAGAATATTGAATATACCATGGACTGCTAGGAGAACTAACAAGTTTGTCCTAGAGAAGGTAAAGTCAGGCTGGTCCTTGGAGGCAAGGATTCTGAAGCTCCATCTGACATTCTTTGGACATGTTGCAAGGCAGTATCAGTCCTTGGAGAGGGATGTCATGCTTGGAAGGGTGGAAGAACAGCTCAGGAGAGGAAGACTCTCAATGAGATGGATTGAGTCAGTCATTGGGGAAATGGGATGAGCATATTGAAGACAATAAGATTGACAGGGGATAGAGCAGGGCTTAGGGCTGTTGTACAGAGGGTCACTATGAGTCACAGGTGACTCAACAGCACTTAATAACAGCAACATACAGATTGAAAAGTTATGGAGATAGGACACATCCTTGATGCACACCCTTCCCAATTTTGAGCCATGCACTCTTTCCATGCTCTGTTCTGATGACTGCCTCCTGCTCCAAATACAGGCTTCACATAAGCACAATCAAGTATTCTGGGATTCCCATTATTCACAGAGTCAGCCACAGTTTGTTGTGATTCACACAGTAAAATGCCTTTGCATAGTTAATTAAAAGCAGATAGGCATTTCTTAGGTACTCTCTGCTTTCAGCAAGATCCATCTGGCATTAGCTATAATAGCCCTAGTACCTCTTCTAAACCCATCCTGCACTTCAGGCAGTTCTCTGTTGATGTGCTGTTTCAGTCATTTTTTTATAATCTTCAGCAGAATCTTACTTGTATGTGATATCAGTAATACTGTTTGATAATTTCTGCACTCTATCAGATCACCTTTCCTTGGAATGGGAACAAACATAGAGCTCTTTCAGTCAGTTGGCCAGGTGGTTGTGTCCCAGATTTCGTGGCACAACTTAGTGAGCATATACTGGGCAGTGACTGGTGAAATATGTCAGTGGGTATATCATGAATTCCTGGGGCCTTTATTTTTGCCAATTCTTTCAGAGCAGCTTGAACTTCTTCCTTCATCTCCACAGGTTCTTGCTCATATGTTGTTCCAATAAATTCTTCTGTGTCCACCAATTCTTTTTCTGTACAATGACTCTATATACTCTTTACATCTTCTTTTAATGCTTCCTGGATCATTTAATATTCTGCCCAAAGCATCCTCAAGTATTGCAACTCGAGGTTTGAATTTGTTCTTCAGTTCTTTCAGCTTTAGAAATGCTGAGGGAAAAAAAACCCCAAACAAATAAAAGAAATGTTGAGCAATAAAAACCAACTAAACAATCAAAACGAAACCCCCCAAAACAACAATAACAACAAAAACCCAAAACCAATATTGAGTGAGTTCAGCCCTTTTAATTTTCTGACTCCAGCTCCTTGCACATTTCATTGTAGTACTTTACTTTGTATGCCAGTGCTGCCCTCTGGAATCTTCTGTTCAACTCTTTAATATCTTGATTTCTTCCCTTTGCTTTGGCTTCTTGGAGCTCTGGTGCAATATTGATAGAGTTTTTTCTGATATCCACCTTGGTCTTTTCTTCCAAGACCTCAAATCTGTTCCTGAGATGGTTTTGAAATTCAGGTGGGATAGATTCAAGGTCAAATTTTAGTTCCTGTGGACTTAATTTAATTTTCCTCAGCTTCAGCTTGAACTTGTATGCATGTAGTTGGTGGTCTGTTCCACAATCATCACCTGGCCTAGTTTTCACTGCTGATATTGAGCTTCTCCAGCAAATCTTTCAACAGATTTTATCATTCTGATTCCTATGCATACCAACAGCCTGCGTTTATGTTTCTTATAAAGTGTATTTGCAATGAGTAAGTCATTGATTGCGCAACATTCAATCATTCTATCTCCAGCTTCATTTCTGTCACCAAGTCCACATTTTCCAACTGCTGATCCTTCTCTGTTCCCAACTTTTGCATTCCAGTCACCCATTATTGTTAACACATCTTGATCGCATGTTTGATCAATCTTGGACTGCAAAGGTTTGTAGAAATCTTCTATTTCCTCCTCTTTGGCTCTGGTTGTTGGTGCATATATATGCATATGAATATTATCCTGTCACTCACAACACTGTATTTCAAGGTGGCTCTAGAAATTACTTTTTTAACTATGAAAACAACCCCATCTTTCCTCACCTTTTCATCTTCAGCATCGTAGATTTTATGATCCTCTGACTCAAAATTCCCCTTGCCAGTCCATCTCATTTCACCAATATCTAGCATGTCAACATTTATGTTTTCCATTTCTTTCTTAAGAATATCCAATTTTTCTACATTCATAGTTCTTATGTTCAATGTCCCAATCACTAGTTTCTGCTTACAGTCATATCTGCTAGTCCAAGTGTGCTCTGCTGTACATAGTTTCCAAAGGCCTGCTATTTAGGAAGTAGATGGCCAATCCGTCTTCCTATTCTGTCTTAATTTGATTGCTGAGATTTAGAATATTATCTGACAGACAAGCATTTTACAGAGAAGAACAGATTAAAGATATTTCCCAGGAGTAGAACAACCAATAGATTCCATGTTGTCCCCACCCTTGCCAGGTGTGTTTTCAGCCACCCTTTTCCCTGCTCCACTAGCATTTACATCTACTCTGACCCACTCCATTCAACATTAATCTCCCCTATCCATCCCTTGATGCAATGGCCTATATGTCTATCTTTCTGGGCTTCTGTTATTTTTAATGCCTCATACTGCTACCAGTTTCTTTCTCTGTGGGCAGTATCTCTTGAATTCAGGAGTCCTCACAATTATTTGTTATGCTTCAGAAAACTGGAAAATGACTAGGGATGACAGAAGAATTGTACTTTTGCTGAAGAATAGAAATAAATGTATCATGGACTGCTAGGAGAACAAACAGGTTCATCCTAGAGCGGGTGAAGCCAAGCTGTTCCTTGGAAGCAAATATTCTGAAGTTTTGTCTGACATACTTTGAGCATGTTGCAAGGAGTGGCCAGTCCTTGGAGAAGAACATCACACCTGGGAGGGAGGAGGGACAGTGCAAGAGATGAGATGGGCTGATTTTGTTACTGGGCTAATGAGTGTAGATGTGTCAGAGACAATAAGGTTGGCACAGGATAGAGCAGGGTTCAGAGCTATTGTACATAGGATCACTATGAGTTACAAGTGTCTTGACAGCACATAACAACAAAAACAACAATTACATATATTCCTCTCATGCAACAACTAAACCTCACCTGCTAAGAATTAATTCTCACCAGACCATGATATAACAATTTTATCTCCCCAGAGATCTTTATTGTTGTTGTTGTTAAGTGCCATCGAGTCATAGATAACTCATAGTGACCCTAAGAACAAAAGATTTGAACACTTGTATAACTTTGGTCCTTTCTCCAAGTTCATAGAGTTTCCAGAGACAAGCCATTTCAAAAGTGGATGCCTCTTTTAATAGGGAAAAGCTCCACCAAACACTGTCCACCATGGGTAACCATTACCACATTTGGCACATCAGTGTCACAGTGTTTAGCATCACAGCAACCATGAGTTACCTTTGTACAGCAATGCACAGACCAGTGCTATCCCACTTAGAAGAATGTTTGACAAAAAATCAATTTAAATCATGTTCCAGGGCTACAAGCCTGAGGATCCTAATGAGTTTTTAAATAGGAGGCCTTATCACATCACCTCACTCCCCTTAGTGAATCAACATTCCATCCTAATGCTCAATCAATCCCAGCCAACCAGCTTTTGTAGAACCCCGCTCCTGCAGATGGTTTCAAAATGGATTCCAGCCCCATGCTGCCAACCCAAAGCAGATCTTTGAGTTTTTCCAAATACCCTATAATAAGAAAATTTTTCCCCAGCAAGTTCACCTTCTTAAAGATTCTTGAATCCTCAAGAGATGTAAATCAATTATTTGAAATATTTTAAGGATAGAAGCAATAACAAATTATCTCTTAACATTAGCAAGCATTGTGGTAGAATAAATTTCACTTACTCAGAATAAACTATTTAAAAATTATATGTAGTTATCCAATTTTACTATCACACAGATAGGAATATATTATTCCCACTAAATAGGTTTCTTTTTCTAGCATCATTTTAAAAAGAAATAAATTTTTCTGTATTAATAGAAATTTATTAAATTCTAATTTTATACATACAATCTCTGTGACTGGGCCAATTACTATAACACAAATAAATGTCCTTAACATATAGACTAGTGTGAGGTAATAGCTAGACTACTAAGCATACTATTTGGCACTTAGAAAATGTTCAATAAATATTGACACTTTATGATGATAATGATGATGCTGACTATTGATGTCTAGGATGACAAAGGTGTAAATTATAGTCCCGAATTCTTTCTTTCACATATCTTCAGTTTCAAAATGAAAGGAAATGACTAAATGGGACTAAATAATGAATATATACAAATTATCATAAATTTGTATCTTCAAGAAAATTAGACAAATATTATAGTATATGTTTTTCTGAAGAACACATTTTTTCCTAACAAAACTATAATTTGAACTGCAACTTGTAGATTGTATTAATTTATATTTTAATAAACAGCAGATTTCTGATATTTTTATCTTCTTTTGAGTTGAACAAGATGCATTCAGAAAAAGAATTTTTTACTTTATTTAATGGCTTTTCATTTAGTTCAATAGTTAAAACCTTTTGTTGTTTATTTAAAAAGCATGGTATATAATTCAATTATAACTGAATCCTTCAATATGTAAATATTTTTATTTATGTGTCTATAATTGCACATGTGATGGGTTTGAGTTTGACAAATTTGCTATATTGAAGTCTCTCCCATATTATGAAAAGATTTTAACTGTTATACAACCTAGCCCAAGAATTTGGGGTTTTCTGTCATTCAACCCCTGCTACCCCGGACCCCTGCTGCTGCTTGTTCCCTGCTGCTGCTTGTCTCCTGCTGCCCCCTGACCCCTGCCGCCAGAAGAGCATGGAAACCCTGCTGCCCTTCAACTGAAGCATCAAGATCACAGTGGAGTGGGGAGGAAATGGGATGACAGAGGTGGTGGGAAGCCTGAACCATCAAACCAGAGTAGGATGGGTCCAGGAGATGAGAGGCACTGGAGGAGCAAGGAAAGGAAATTGAGCTGGATGCTAGCAAGCCAGGTTAAGGGTGGGAGCATAGAAACATGGGCTGAAGGGGTGGACTCCCAGGACAAACACCTGATCTGTTACCTGCATATTCTCATTAGCTCTTTTGTGTAAAATGCTTTTCTGTCAAATATTGCTCTAAAGTTTAGCATCCAAATTAAGACAGATTACATAGAAGAATTGAACATTGACCTTACAAAAGAACAGGTCTTTGAAAACCCTATGTACAACAGAGAACACTTAGATTAGACTAGCAGATATGGCACTGAGGGCTGAGTCTTCATATTGGATTGCAAAGGAATTAAAACAGTGGTAAACAGATCTTAATGATTAGAACATGAAATGTGAGAAGCATGACTGTAGGAAAATTGAAGATTCTTAAGGAAGAAATGGAAGGCATACATAGTGATATACTAAGCAAGGCAAAATGAAATAGATTAGCATGGAACATTTTGAATCAGACAATCATATGATATACTATGCTGTAAATGAAAAGGTGAGGAAAAATGGGATCACAATCAGAGTTAAAAATGCCATTTCTAGATCCATCTTGAAATATAACATTGTGAGTGACAGGATAATATCAATGTGCATACAGAAAGACCAATTAATACCACTGTCATTCAAATTTATGCACCAACAACTAAAAGGAAAGAAGAGGAAATAGATAACTTATACCAACTGTTGCAATCAGAAATCAATTAAACATGCAACCAAGACACATTAATAATAACAGGTGACTGGAATGCAGAAGTTGGGAACAAGGAAGAAGGATCAGCAGTCAGGAAACACGCTTTGTGACAGAAATGAGTCTGCAGGCAGAACGATAGAATTCTGTACAATCAATGATTTCTTCATTGTAAATAACTTTTCTAAGAAAAACAAACAGCAGCTATACATGTGGACCTCACCTGACGGCCTACACAGGAATCAGATTGATTACATCTGAGGGAAAAAATCATTGGAGAAGCTCAATATTAGCTGTAAAAACTAGGTCAGGTTCTTATTGTGGATTATGATTGGAGTTCAACGCTTCAAACCTGTTCTTAAAGATTTTTAAATTCAGGTGGGATAGAATTAATATCACATCTTGGCTCTTGTAGACTTGTTTCCATTTTCTTCGGCTTCACTTGCCTGTGAATAACTGGCAATTTGTTACACAGTCAACACCTAGTCTTAGCTTTTACTGCTGATGCTGAGATTCTCAAAACAATTCTTACACAGATGTATTCGATCTGATTCTTATGTTTTATGATTCCATAAAGTGAGGCTCATGTGTAAAGTCACCATTTGTGTTTTTTTTAAATATTTGCAATGCACAAATCACTGAACATACAAAATTAGTTCTAACCCCCCCTTCCCCCCCAGCCTCATTTCTGTTACAAATACGTAGTTTCCAACTACCCTTCCTTCTTCTTTGCTTCCAGTTTTTGCATTCTGGTCACCAATTACCATTAACACATCTTGACTGTGTGTTTAGTTCATTTCAGACTGCAAGATTTGATAAAAATTTTTTATTTACTCTTCTTTAGCTTTAGCTGTAGGAACGTATATTTGAATAATAGTCATATTAACAGATCTTCTTTGTATGCATATAGATATTATCCTAGCACTCACAGCACTGAAGTTTAAGATAGAGCTGGAAATTGTTGTTTTATCTATGAATTCAATGCCATTCTTACTGTTTTTCATTCCCAGCATAGTATACCATGTGATGGTCTGATTCTAAGTGGCCAAAGCCAGTCCATCTTATCTGACTAATGCCTAGAATGATGATGCTCATGCACTTCATTTCATTATTCACAATTTCTCGTTTTCCAACATTCATACTTCGTACATTATGTGTTCTGAGTATTAAAGGATGTTTGCAGTTGTATATCCTCATTTTTATTGACTGCCAATCTAGGCTCTACCTATAATATTCTATTTGTGTTGCTCTACTGTTGATAGCGTTTTCAGAGGCCTGTTATTTCAAAAGTGGTTGGCTAATCCTTCCTAGTCTCAATTCAGAAAAATATAAAATCAATTGTGCAGAGATCACAAATAAATCTATTCCTTTATATTAGTGGCATAGAGTGCTCCATCCTTTAAAGCCATCTTTACTGGGGAGAATTTAGATAACAGATGGATATGAACAGAGCCTGAGACATCATATTAAGTGTTAGTTAGAATAGGTTAGAGGCCTCCCCTCATGGCCACTCACTAGAAAAGACCAATGAGTCTGCCACAGACCAAGACCAGACACTCTTCTGGTCTTAAAGACTTTGTAAAGCTGCTTTAATATAGGTATATTTTCTTGTCCTCATGTGGTTTGGGGTGTTGGTTGTTGTTTTTTTTTTCAGAGTATTGTTTATCTGTTAGTTTTTGTATTGGCAAAGTGCCTTTGCATGTTGCTGCCCTTAATAGCTTCTTGTTGCTGCGACCCATAGCAACTTTGTACAACTCTGAAGCCTGTCCTATTCTGAACCAGTCTCACTGACTCCTACACACTGACCCTCCATTACCCCAGCTACATTATCAATCCATCTAATCTGAGGTCTTCTTCTCTTGTGCTGTCCTTCCACCCTTCCAAGCATGATATCCTTCTCCAAGGACTGGTCTCTCCTTGCCACATGCCCAAAGTATTTAATATGGAGCCTCAACATCTTAACCTCCAAGGAGAAACTTACTATCACCCTCTCCAAGAAAGGCCTATTTGTTTTCTTGAAGTCCACGGTATGTTCAATGCTCTTCTGTAGCACCACAATTCAAAGGCATCTATTCTTCTGTCATCCTTGCACATTGTTCAGCTCTCTGATGCATGTCAAATAATTGCAAAGACCATGGCCTTGACGAAGGCACACCTTCGTCTCTAGACTACCATCATTGCTTCTCAGTACTGTAGAGAGGTCCCTGACAGTAGACTTTCCAAGTGCAAATCTTTTGATTTCCTGACTGCTGGTGCCAAGAGTGTTGATTGCGGAGCTGAGCAAGCTATAATTGTTAACAATCTCAATCTCTTTTCCATCTATCATGTTGCTGCCAATTTGCCCAGTGGTGACAATCTTTGCCTTCTTGATGTTGAGCTTCAATCCATATTGAAGACTAGACTCCTTGACCTTCTTCAGCAAGCACTTCAGGTCCTCAGTTTCAGCAAGTAAGGTTGTGTCATGTGCATAAAGTAGGTTGCTGATGAATCTTCCTCCAATCATGATGCCACATTCTTAAACATAAAGCCAAGTCTCCTGAGTGATCTGTTCTGAATATAAATTGAAAAGATGTGGAAACAGGACACATCCCCGACACATTCCTTTCCTGATTTTGAACCATATCTTTTGAACCACACATATTTGCTTGCGCTGCATCTGCTCTTTTGAATACAACACTTGTATGTCAAAAAGGAGACTAAAACAGACTGGGAAGAGGGATGGTTATCCACTTCTGAAATAGCAGACCCTGGAAAACACTATGGACAATGAAGCACACTTAGATTATTAGACATAGCACTGAAGTTGAGCCCTCATTTTGGAAGGCACAAAAATGAGGAGGAATAGTTGCAAACATCCATTATTAATTGGAACATGGAATATATGAATTATGAATATAGGAAAATTGGATATTGTTAAAAGAGAAATGAAAGTATATGTTTTGTCATATCATTGTAAATAACTTATAACACAAGCAATGGCTGTGCACATGGACTTCATCTGACGGTCTACAAAGGAATCAGATTGATTGCATCTGTGGAAATAATTGTTGGAGAAGCTAAATATCAGCTGTGAAAAGTAGGCCAGCTGCTGACTGTGGAACAGATCATCAACTGTTGTTGTGTACTGTAGAGTCAGAACCTACAGTGGGTTTTCAGAGGTAGTTAATTGCCTGGGAGGAAACTGCCTGTCCTTCCATGGACCAGTTGGTGGTCTTGAAACAAGTGCCTTCGGGGTTACGGTGCAGCTTCTTGCCACTAGGCCACTAGGGCTACAGATCATTAACTATTCATTTTTAAGTTCAAACTGAAGTTCAAACTGAAGCTAAAGAAAATGAAATCAAGTCCAGAAGAACCAAAATTTGACTTTGAGTCTATTCTACATGAATTTAAAAACCATCTCAGGAGCAGATTAGAGGCTTGGACACTAATTAAGGAAAATCAGATGAACTGTGGGAAGATATTAAGAAGATAATTCATGATGAATGTAAAAGGTCTTACAAAGACAGAGGAAGGAAAAAAAAAAAGATCAAGATGGATGTCAAAAGAGATTCTGACTATTACACTATTGCACCAAGAAGGCAAAGAAAAGGGATGAAATCAGGAACTTAAGGGGCTGAATAGAAGATTTCAAAGGGCAGCACAGGAAGACAAAGCAAAGTATTGTAATAAAAAGTGCACAGATAGAGAATCAAAGGGGATGAACTCACTAGACATTTCTTAAGCTGAAAAAACTGAAGAACATATTCAATCTTCAAATTGTGATACTTACAGCTGCTATGGGCAGAATATTGAATGACCCAGGATGCATCAGAAGAAAATGGAAAAACTATACATCACCAACAGGCAATGGTGATGGAGGAGGAAGTTTAAACTTCACTGAAAGAACTGTCAAAAAACAAGGTCCCAGAAATTGATGAAATACCAATTAACATATTTTAACAAACAGATGCTGCCCTGAACGTGCTCACCAACTTGTGACATGAAATCTGGAAGACAATTACCTGGCCAATTGACAGAAAGAGATTTATATTTATTTTCATTCCAAAAAAGGATGTTTCCTTGCTCTTTTCTGACTACTGTTTGCTGGTCCAAGTTTTCACATGAGTCCAGAAGTTTCACGTGAGCACAATTAAGTGTTCTGGGATTCCCATCCTTCTCAAGATTAGCCACAATTTGTTCTGATTCACACAGTCAAACGTCTTTGCATAAATGATAAAACACAAATAGATATCCTTTGGTACTCTATACTTTCAGCCAAGTTCCATCTGACATCAGCAATGATATCCCTAATTTTATGGCTTCTTCTAAATTCAGCTTATTTTTATTTATATAAATTTATAATTAATTTCAGTAAAAATTTGCAGAGACTTAGGATTTCCATTTATTCATTATTGCACTTTTCTCCCCTGCCAACCCTCCCCCCGCAGTACACTACCCTCTTGGAAAAGTAAAATTCTTTCATTGTTTTACAAACCCTCCCCCACTTCCACTCCACCATGTAGCCTTCACTCTAGACTGCTGTCATGACAAAAATACCTAATCATGTATCCGTTTTAAACAGTTTTCTCCCTCATCTGTTTCAATGCAGTATACATTATTGAATCCATCTTTCTCAGTCTCTCCCCAACCCCAATGTCAGTCCTGTTTTACAACAGCGACACCAGGCAGTATTTTTCCTTTTGTGACTGAAATACTTCACTCAGCATAATGTCCTCCAGGGTCACCCATTTAGAATAATATTGCATAAGTTCCTTGTTTTTCCAGTGCAGCATAGTTTTCCATTGTGTGAATATACCACAGCTTCTCTATCCATTCGTTTGTTGATGGGCACTTAGGTTGTTTCCAACTCCTTGCTATTGTGAACAAAGCTGCAATAAACATGGGTGTGCATATATCTGCTTGGATGTCAGTTATGGTCTCTTTGGGGTATATTCCCAGTAGTGTAATTGTTGGGTCAAATGATATTTCTATTTGCAACTTTTTGAGAAAGTGCCATACTGCCTTCCACATTGGTTGCACCATTTTACACTCCCACCAAGAGTGAATAAGGGGTTCGAGTTTCTCCAAAACCTCACCAGCATTTGTTGCCTGCTGTTCTGTTAAGTTTTGCTATTCTGACTATGACGTCTCATAGTTGGTTTAATTTGCATCTCTTTTAGAGCTAGGGATTTTGAACATTTCTTCATGTACTTGTTAGCTATCTGAATGTCTTCTTCGGTGAAGTGTCTGTTCATATCCTGTGCCCATTTTTCTATTGGATTATTTACCTTTATCTTGTTGTGGTGTAAACTCAGCCTATATCTCTATGTTAATGTAGTATTCTAGTAATTTTTGGAGATTCTTCACCAAGATTTTATTTGCGTGTGATATTATGAGACTGTTTGATAATATCCACATTCTATTGGATCATCTTTCTTGAGAATGGAAATAAATATTAATCTCTTCCAGACAGCCAGATGGTTGTCTTCCAGATTTCTTGGCACAATCTGATGAGGACAGCCAGGGCTGCATCTGTTTGTTGCAATAAGTTAATTGGTATTCTATCACTTGTTGGGGCCTTATATTTTGCAAATTTCTTCAGAATATCTAGAATGTCTTCCTTTATTACCATTGTTTCTTAATCATATGCTACTTTTCTGAAATGGTTCTGTGTGTTTTTTTGTTTGTTGTTTTTTTGTTTGTTTTTTTTTTTATACAATAACTCCATATGTTTGTTCCATCTTCCTTTGATTCTTCCTAGGTAAGTCAACACTTTGCCTATAGCAAATTTCAGTACTGAAACTTGAGGCTTGAATTTTTTCTTTAGTTCTTCTTCAAGCTTCTCTTTTATATAGTGTTAGATACAGTGTTTGGGGTGTTGATACAGTAATTTTTTTATAATCTTCAGCAAGATTTTTCTTGTGTGTGATATTAGTGATGTTGTTTGATAATTTTCACACTCTGTTGGATCACCCTTTTTGGAATGAGAATAAATATCTCATTTATTATGGTGCTGTCAATTGGCCAGTGGTGAGAATCTTTGTTTTCTTGATGTTGAGGATCAATCCATACTGAAGACTACCATCCTTGATCTTCTGCAGCAAATACTTCAGGTCCTCCTCAGTTTCAGCAAGCAAGATTGTGTCATCTATATAACATAAGTTGTTGATGCATCTTCCTCCTATTTTGATGCCACATTCCTCCTCCTAAACCCAGCCTCCCAAATGATCTGTTCTACATGTAGATTGAAGATAATATGGAGAAAAGATGCATCCCTGGCACACCCCTCTCCTGATTTTGAACCATACAATGTTTCCTTGCTCTGTTGTGACAAGTGACTGCCTCCTGGTCCAAGTATAAGTTTTACATGAGCACAATCAGGTGTTTTAAAATTTACATTCATCTCAAGATTAGCCACAATTTGTTGTGATCCACACAATCAAATGCCTTTATGTAGTCAATCAAACACAGCTAGAGGTTCTTCTGGTATTCTCTACTTTCAGCCAAGATGCATCTGGCATAGGCAATGATGTCCCTAGTGCCATGGCCTATCCCCTGCAGATGACATGACCTTACTTAATGAAACCAAGGAGGACTTGGAGCATTTGCTGTAGAAGATCAAACACTACAGCCTTTGATTTGGATTTCATCTTAACATCAATAAAACAAAAGTCTTTAATACTAGGCCAATAGGCAGTCATAATATATTGAAAAAAGATTGAAATTGCTGATTATTTCATCTAGCTCAGATCTAAAATCAATTTGCTTTGCATCAGCAGTTAGAAAATTAAAAGATGAGTTGCAATGGGAAAATTTGTTGTCAAGGACCCCTCCAAGGTGCTAAAGAGCAATGATATCAGTCCACAGACTAAGGCACACCTGATTCGGGCCATGGTCTTCTTTATTGTTTGTTATGCATCTGGGAGCTGGACAAGGCATACAGATGACAGAAGAAGAATTGATGCCTTTGTGTTGTGGTGCTAGAGAAGAGTATTTAGAATACACCATGGACTATCAAGAGAATAAACAGGGTGAAACCAAGTTGCTCCTTGGAGGCAAAGATTTCGAAACTTGGTCTCATGTACTTTGGACATGTTGTCAG
Organism: Elephantulus edwardii; assembly: GCF_000299155.1. Lineage (NCBI taxonomy): Eukaryota > Metazoa > Chordata > Mammalia > Macroscelidea > Macroscelididae > Elephantulus > Elephantulus edwardii. The sequence goes on along the minus strand of NW_006400045.1, from coordinate 2,811,126 downwards.
GAGAGGTAAGTCCTTGGAGAAGGTCATCATGCTTGGAAGGATAGAGGGTCAGCACAGGAGAGAAGGGCCACAGATGAGATGGTTTGACATAGTGGCGGTGGCAATGTGGTTGGGCATGTTGTTGTTGTTGTTGTTATGTGCCATTGAGTCACTTGCGACTCATAGCGACCCTATGTACAACATTCCTAAACTCTGCTCTGTCCTGTGCCAATCGCACCGTCTCTGACACACCCATCCCGATTACCCCAGTCACTGAATCAATCCACCTTATAGGGGGCCTTCCCTTTCTGTGCTGTCCCTCCACCCTACCAAGCATGATGTCCCTCTCCAAGGACCTGTCCCTCCTTGCAAAATGTCCAAAGTATGTTAGACAGAGCCATAGAAGCCTTGCCTCCAAGGAGCAGACCGGTTTGAGCATTTCTAGGCTGAATCTGTTTGTTTTCCTAGCAGTCCATGGTTCCCTCGATACTCTTCTCCAGCACCACAGCTCAAAGGCATCAAAATTCTCCTTCTATCCTCCTTGGTCATTGTCCAATTCTCTGATGCATAACAAGTGATAGCAAAAACCATGGCCTGTATCAGATGCACCTTAGTCTCCAGAGAGACACCATTGCTCTTCAGTACTTTGGAGAGGTCCCTAACAACAGACTTTCCCATGGAAATACATCTTCTAATTTCCTGGCTGCTGGTGCAGATAGTGTTGACTGTGGAGCAAAGCAAACTGAAGCTGTGAACAATCTCAATCTCTTCATCATCTATCCTGATGCTGCCAATTGGCCCAGTGGTGAGAATCTTTGTCTTCTTGACATTGAGCCTAAATCCATATTGGAGGCTGCAGTCCTTGAAACTCTGCAGCAAGTGCTTCAGTTCCTCCTCAGTTTCAGCAAGCAGGGTTGTGTCATCTGCATATCTCAGATTGTTGATAGATCTTCCACCAATCTTGACCCCACATTTCTCCTCATGGAGCCCAGCCTCCTGGATAATCTGTTCTGCATACAAGTTGAAAAGGTATGGAAACAGGACACATCCCTGGTGTATGCCCTTCCCAATTTTGAACCATGCAGTATTTCCTTGCTCTGTTCTGATGACTGCCTCTTGGTCCAAGTATAGGTTTCTCATTAGCATGATCAAGTGTTCTGGGATTCCCATTCTTCTCAGAGTCAGCCACAGTTTGTTATGATCCACACAGTCAAATGCTTTTGCATAGTCAATGAAACACAGATAGACATTCCTCTGGTATTCTCTGCTTTCAGCTAAGATCCATGTAATGAAAAGTTCACAGCCCTTGTTCATAGAGTTGCTGAATCATAGTTAGTTCAAGGACACATAACATTAACAACAATATAGTAGTTATAAGTCTCCTCACTTTATTTATGCCAGAATTAGTAACAGATTTAGTAATAAATGCTTATGAATATCAATGGGAAAGGGTGTTTGGTGGCTTAATGGTAAGGATTTGTGCTGACAACACAAAGTCTTGAATCTAACGCTTTCTCTCAGGAGTAAGATGGACAATCTTTTGTGCAATAAAGCCTCAGAAAATATTAGAGGATCAGTCATGAGTTAGTTTCAACTTGATGACAGTGAGAGAGAAATGAGTAGAGCTGACATTTATGACTATGGAATAGAACAGACTGTTATCCATGAGGACTAAAATCAATACTGTATTTTAACCAACTGATCTATATAACCTCAGACTTTAAACAGGAGATGTTCTTTGTTTAGAAGTAAACTCAAAAGATTTAACAACTTTCAAAAGATTATATAGATTTTAACAGTCAAAAATTTTAAAATCGGGAATTAATTGCCTTGTAGTGATTTATCTTTTGATGTGAGTCTAAACATCATAGTTGATTTTATGTTTTTAATTTTAGGATCCTTACCTGTGTTTCTCTCGCAATGCAAACATGATAAAAGTTTGAAATGAATCGGTCACCGTTGCTATCATCATACAATTGAACCTGAGCTGGCTGTGTAAACAAACTTCCCTCCACAGTGATCAGAAACAGCAATATCTGACCAGAAAAGGTGGCAGTCACATTTACAGACTGTACAATCTAATTCCTTTTTCTGCAAATGTTGATTAAGCTGAAAGAGGATCCTTCGCAAAGCTAATTCAATAGCACTGTCTCCTCTCCTGAAAGGCTAGAGGATGATATCACTATCACATGAGGCCATTAGCTTTCCCCACAGCAAAATCCACAATCTGGCCATCTGGGCTCAGCTCTGCTGATTGGCCTGGCAGTTTGTCTAGCTCCCTAACTCTTTTGGTGATGAATGTGAGAGGTAAGAGCTTAGAGGAGGCAGCTGAACAACATATGATTGCTGTTATCTCTTGGGGGAGCCAGGTGAACTCTAAATGTTGTCTGATAGCGGCAGCAGGACCTGCCTGGCATTGATTGTCTATTGTCCAGCATTAGTCACAGATGACTTAGTCATTTATGACCAACATGACATGATGAACAGACTTAAAAAAGTAGAACAAAACAAAAACTTTATATTTTTAACCCTACAATTTGACTTCTAAGCCTATCATTAGACAGCTGATCTAGGAAAATCACTGAAGCATTGTTTTTATCAGCAATGGGTGAAGCATTTGGGAAATAACTGCTAGCCTAAGCTTCAAATAAAATCTAAGTTTGCACTGTTGGTACTATCTTATGTCAGATCTGATGAGCACTCTGGTTTTAGCCTCTCCTGGTATTATAGGGTTAGAATTCTGACTGAATCATTGGGAACAGAGGGCAATTTTAGTGCTGCTTTTGTTTGATTCCTCTCAGGGTTAATTACTGTTAATTATGCAGCTGCTTTCTGCTGTAGTTTTATCTGGTTCTATAGCTGAACATACCGGAAGGGCAAGGCAGGGAAGCTCCAGAAAAGTAAGAACTTTAGTTAAAACAGCAGATCATAGCCTGCATGTACTAAGGAGAACCTGCTCTTCTTTTCACTTATATCTTACTTTATATTGTTTTACACTATGTCCTTATAACAGAATAAAATCAGTTCTCAATGACATTGAGTTATCAATATGCAAGGTAGGTTAGTGTGGTCACTGCTGAGTGTAAAATTTAAGTGTTTTTGAAGCTAATAGAAAAAATGTTTAATCAATGAAGATTGGAATGAAATGAAATGATATTATGCATCACAAGTTATAATCAAGAATTTGTAAATCTAGAACAAATTAGAAAATGAAAGTATATGTTTAATAATAAAAAAAGATAAGGAAAGGTTTTTAAATACAATCCTGGATAGTTAACAGGGATGGTAGAGAATGAGGAAGGACTGAAAATGAATAGATAAGAAAGAAATTACTTCTCTTTTGATTGTTGTTGTTGATTGCCTTTGAGTGGAGGATGACTATGAACAAAAGGCCTGAAGTCTTTCTATAACTATCAACATTTATCAAAGGTCATAGAGTTTCCAGAGGTATTTTGTTTAGGAAGTGGATGCCATTCCTGCTTCTAAGTAGCCGACTGTACTAGAGGCAAACTATCTAGAGAGGTGTTTAATTGGGGGTCGGGAGAAAGTAAGAATGATGAGGATGGGAATATGCTGGATTCTGGTTTGTGCTAAAAAAATACCACATTGACAAAGCAGAGATTGAATATTATGTGCTCAACAATTTAGGTTTTAAGTGACATACAGTAATTTAACATATTTTGACAGAAGTAATAAATCACCTTGTTTAACAAAATTTCAAACAGCCCACTTAATTTGTATTAGATATTTATCTTTATAACTTTGCCTAAGAGATTTTATGCAAAATGAAGTATCATTAGTGTGTGAATCTAGTGTTCAGATTATATATACAATATATATTATCTGTCTTAATAATATATTATATATATTTTATTTTTAGATATTATATATATATTTATTATTATTATTGTTATTGTTATTAGAGAGAGAGCCCTAAGCTAAGGGCAAGTAAGGGCAGAGCCTGCAGAGCTTGCTCCAGGCTGTGCATTAAAACCCTGTAAGGCCGTCAGGCCTGTGTTTAATTGTTTTTGGTGAAATATTATTCTAGGTCATATAGCCCTGGTGTGTCCACTTGCTATACAGAGGCAATTTGTAGTTGCTGTGAAGTTGAACTCTGTGGCACCGAAGTTTCAAACATGATAATGGTACCCATGGCGGACAGTGTCTGGTGGTGCTCCTCTGCTAAAACAAGCTTGGAAGCAGGAGTGGCATCCACTTCAGTAAATAGCTTGCCTCCAGAAACCCTATGAACATGGAGAAAGGATGAAAGTCACACAACTGTCGAGGACTTTCTTTCATAGGGTTGCTATGAGGCGCCTATGATTTGACGACACTTAACAACAACAACAATTATCTGTATCTATCTATCTATCTATCTATCTATCTATCTATCTATCTATCTATCTATCATCTATCATCTTGTTGTTTTTATGTGCTGCAACCCTATGTACAACAGCCCTAAATCCTGCCCTGTCCTGTGTCAATCTCATTGTTTCTGCCATACCTCTCCTGATTACCTCAGTAACTGAACCAATCCACCTCACAGATGGTCTTCCTCTTCTGCACTGTCCCTCAACCCTCCCAAGCATGACGTCCTTCTCCAACGTCCTTCCTTTCAACATGTCCAAAGTATGTCAGACAAAGCTTCAGAATCCTTGCCTCCAAGGAGCAACCTGATTTAACCCTCTTCAGGATGAACCTGTTTGTTTTCTTAGAAGTTCATGGTATATTCAATACTCTTCTCCAACACTCACTAACACACACACACACACACACACACGTGTGTGTGTATGTGTGTGTATTGCCCTTGAATTGGAAGGCACTCAAAACTCAAAATGCATACTGGTAGTAATTATTAAATCTAGCACACCAATAATTGTGAGAATACTGGGAGATGGTTTTTCTCTGCTGTGCAAGCGATTACTGATCCTTCAGAAACTAATAACTATATGATAGTTTGGAAAGCTGTTGTTGTTGTTGTTGTTAAGTGCCACCAAGTCACAGGCAACACATAGTGACCCTATGAACGAAAAGTCCTGGACACCTCCTGAATAACTTTTGTCCTTTCTCCAGGTTCATAGTGTTTCCAGAGGCAAGCTGTTGTGGAAGTGGATGACACTCCTGCTTCCAAGCTTTTTTAATCGGGGACCTTCACCAAACACTATCTGCCATGGGTAACCATTCTCGCATTTGACTCATTGGGAAGTAGAGAGAACAAATAAGTTTTCGCATAAAATGGCAGAAAGCCATCTTTTTCTTCTCAATCCACCTCTCTCCTCATTCTACTTTTGCTCTAGCACAATCAATTCATGAGTGAGAGGCTTTCCATCTTGTTTTCATTTTTCCTGAGCCAAATAAAGTACTCCATTCCTGAAAATATTTATGAAGTACATAACATACACTCAGGCTTCCTAGTTCACAATGTAAGAAGGCTAAAGACATATTGTACTGAATGGAAGGCCAACATTGCTTGTGGCATACATGGAAAGAATGCAAGTGAGTTTCCTAACTGAAGGGTATTTGCAAAAACCCCACAGAACCCCATCAACTATGGTAAAATGGTTACAGTAGAGTATCTAAATGGTGAAAAATGGGACAGAAAGTTGTGAATGGTGTATAGACTATTGAAGGTAGTTAGGGGAAGGAGTAAATATTAAATGAAGCTCTACAGGAAGATTGGCAATCCTAAAAAGGAATATATTTCCCTAAGGAGTTGTACTCTCAACCCAAAGGAATGTGATTCAAATCTGCCAGCTGCTAAAAACTTGCAGCTTTTTATCCTGCCTACAGGACACCCTGTACCTTCGAATAATACTTACTATCATCACTGCTGTGGTCTGCCCACACCAATTTGCTCGTCACTGAGGAAGCTAGAGAGAGAGATTTTCATATCCATGAGTTCCCCTGTGTAGGCAGTGGCAAAAGATAAGTTGATGCATGATCTTTAATTCTCTCTCCAGCATGCATCTCTTCTTCCTCTCAGCTTTCACCTTCAACATCTTGCACAGCACGGTGTGACTGCTCTGCTAACCCGCTGTTGGGCAAAAGGCTGAGGAAAGGGGGAGGATCTTGATACTGACACAATACTCATATTAAGTAAATCTTTGCCTAGCTAGTACTTTCTATACTGGGATTATTTTATGAACAGAGATTCTTTAGAAAGTAATTGATCTGAACATCTGGGGGCTCATGCACTGACATTACCTCCTCTTAATTGCTATAATGTGGTTCCATTCCAATTTTATGCAAACAGTGCAATCTTCATGCATAAACTATTGATTAATTACAATTTGAGGCATTTGAAAGAATTGGCGGAGTCCATATGTGGTTCCCAAGGATTCTCTTATTTATTCTTTCTGCTTGACCTTTTTCTTGTTCCTTCACCTTCCCTTACCTACCTATTGCCATTCCAATTTGTTTCTAAAGCATTCTTTGTATAAATAGAAAAGCAGAAGTGTGCCTTACCATTTATCTGTTAACTTGCATTGAGCATTGGGAGGGTTGCGGGTGCAAACTATGACTAATAAGAACATTATATTTTTTTTCTTTTGTACTGAATAGTCTCTTTGAAACACATTCAGATATGAGGATAGTTTTTATAAATACCCACAGCCTTTCGGGTTAGCAGATTGTTTACACGTGGGCACTTGTGTATAGCTTGTTACTGCTGAGCTGCAAGCTCCTCCAGGAGAGATTCTGTTATTATGTGTATTATAAAATTTCAAATAAGGGAAGAACAACAGCTGTAATAGGCCCGATCCAATGATGGCAAAAGGTGAATAAAATTACTCCCTCTGGGAAGTAAAATGCTCATTTAGTGGAGGGAAATTATCATTTCCAAGTAGAACATTTGGTTTCTTGAGACTAAAAGTGGTGGCACAGCTTGATAATAACACCTCTGGCTGTAATAGTACCCTTTCCCCTCTGAGAGCTGAGAGCTAGACTCTTTCTCCTTAAATTTATTTCTACAACATGCTTGCAAAGTGGGGAGGCTCACGTGTTAGTGACCAACTTTTATAGAGAAACTGAAAGACTGAAAAATTCATTGGCTTGTCCTTGCAGGCTCAGAAACCAATCTCCAGATCAGGTTATCTTCAACCTGGGACCACTGACAGTTTGGAATGGATAATTCTTGATATGAGGGGTTGTTCTGTGCCCTGTAGCAGGTTTGGGAACATCCTTGACCTCTATCCACTAGATAGATGCCAAAAGAAACCACATTGTAACAATCAAGAATGTTTTCCATCATCATCAAATGTTGGCACCTGGGGCAGAAAGCAGCCTAGAACTACTAGAATTGCTGATCTAAATCTTTCTACCTGGGGTCTGTAGGATTCTTCAGTCTGTATACAAGTCTTAGGTAAGTTTTGAAATGGTTGTAGTGGTTTCTTATAAATATAATGACAGTATTATAGTATTTCTATAGGACTCATCATGGAAAGAGTTAGAGGGTTATCCATGTATCTATCTATGTATCTATAGATCTATGCAGGAGTGGCATCCACTTCCTAAACAACATGCCTCTGGATACTCTATGAACTTTGATAAAAGTCAATAGTTATAGGAAGGCTCAGGCCTTTTGTTCATAGGGTTGCTATGAGTCGTGCTCAACTCGAAGGCAATCAACATCCATCTATCTATCTATCTATCTATCTATCTATCTATCTATCTATCTATCATCTTTCTATATATTTTTCCTCTGTACCTGAGAGCTGGACAATGAATAAGGAAGACAGAAGAAAAACTGAAAGAACACAGCCTTTGAGCTGTGGTGTCGGAAAAAAGTATTGAATATCCCATAAAATGAACTGTAAAAAAACAAACAAACAGATAAACTTGGAAACAGTACAGACAGTGTGCCATTTGGGCATGTTAAAAGGAGAGGCTATTCCTTGGAGAAGGACATCATGCTTAGAAAGGTGGAGGGTTGAAACAAGACCATAAACCACATGCATTGACACAGCAACTGCAGCAATGATGTGTATGTGTGTGCTTGTATGAGTGTGGTGGTGTTGAGTACCATAAAGTAAGTGACCTATAGCTGACACACCAGCAAGTTTTCAGAGGGAATAAATTGCTTAGGAGGAGATTGCTAATCTTTCTCCTGTGGAGGATGTGCCTCAGAAATTTCAGCACAGCTTCTTACCACTAGGCCATCAGAGATCTCTCTCTCTCTCTCTCTCCTCACTCTCTCACTTAATCACTATCATTGAGTTGGAACTAATAGCAGACCTGTAGTTTTTCTGAGACTGTAAATCACACAGGAGGTAACTCATCTGTCTCCTCAGCCAGAGAAGCACATCCCTTGGGTTAGTAGCTCAACTCTCTACAGAATACACCTCCAGAATTCCACATGGAAAGTAAATGTGTGTGTGTGTGTGTGTGTGTGTGTGTGTGTGTGTGTTATATTGTTGTTGTTGTTGTTGATTACCTTCCAATTGAGCATGGCTCATAGTGACCCTATGTGCAAAAGGTCTGAAGCCCCTCTACAACTATCAACACTTATCAAAGTTCATGGAGTTTCCAGAGGCATGCTGTTTAGGAAGTGGATGCCACCCCTGCTTCCAAATATATACATATATAAAAGCACTGGTAGCTTGGTGGTGAGGAGTTATGCTGCCAATCCTAAGGAACGCAATTGCAATCTTTCTGATCCACAGGAGAAAGATAAACAATCTCCTCCTTTGTGATTTACTGACTCTGAAAACCTGCTGGAGGGCCAACTATGAGTTCTGACTCAATGGTACATACAACAAAAAATGTAAATGAGTATATATATACATTCCCACTTTATACATAAGAAAGCAGAGGTACACACTTGGCTCACTTTTTCATATTTATACAACTAGCAAGCAGGTTTTGAGTTATAAGCATTTAATCTGTATAATGTAATGTAGACCTAGTATTCTAGAAGATCTCCTTTCTTGATTTCATGTTCTCTTACAAGTTTACTGAAAGTCTTTTTCATTTTTGAGAAAAGAAGTCTTAAATTTTAATTTTACACTCACTAATTCATTGCACTCAAGTGGGAACTGAATCATAGCTGATATTTTGTTGGTTTCCTGAGGCTGTAAATAGTATTAGAGGAAATGATTCATCTTTTGTCCACTGAGCCACTGCTGGATTTGAACTGCTAGAAAAGTGCCCTCTTTGTGGTAGCAGGACAACTTGATTAGAACTACACTATCAAGGCTGGCCTCCATAAACTGCGTAGCCAGTCTTGCTGTGAAATGAAAAAAAAATAGGATTTCTTACCCTCTTCATTGAATTGCATTTATTTTCCCCCCCTTTGAGCATTCACTTATTCATTCAGTAAACTGTACTGTGAGTTTATTATAAACCCAACAGAAGGCTTGGCAGTGAGGGAACAATAGAGACACAACAGATGTGTCCTTTCTCTCATGAAGCTAGCAGTCTCAGGAGGAACACAGACCAACAAACAGACATTTGTAATTCAGTATGTGTTATGATAAGAAAAATCTAGTTGCTATGGGGGCATATAGAATGACACTTAACACAGTCTGGGGAGATCAGAAAAGCTTTGGAAGCTGAGACATGAGGGTTGAGCAAGAATTACACAGTCAAAAAATGGAAGACAAAAAATTCTTCAGTAAAAGGAAATGGTAGTGCAAATATAAAGAAGTGAGGCAAATATGACACAGTAAGGAAAGGAAAAGCGATGTAGTGTTTAGTTTTTAGTGTTTAGTGGCTAGTATATAGAGTGTTAACTATCACTGCTATGCTGAAGTATTACCAAACAATCTCAGTGGTTTATACAATAATATCAGTGGGCTAGTTCTTATTCCTATCACAGGTCAACTATTATTGGGCTGTGCCATGACTCTATGATTCTTCATGATGAGACTAAATTAGTATTCCTTGTTAGTGTTACATATGCTGTCAAATTGACTATATCTCATAGCTACATTTAATCGTGCTAATGTGAAACCTATACTTGGACCAGGAGGCAGTAGTCAGAACAGAGCAGGGCAACACTGCATGGTTCAAAATTGGGAAGGGTGTATGGCAGGGATGTGTCCTGACTC
>NW_006400045.1:2798372-2800356 GCF_000299155.1 Elephantulus edwardii | reverse complement strand
CAAGAGGGGAAGACCCTCTATGAGATGGATTGATTCAGTGACTGGGGTAATCCAGTTGGGTGTGTCAGAGCCAGTGCGACTGGCACAAGATAGAGCAGGGTTTAGGACTGTTGTACATAGGGTTGCCATGAGTCGCAAATCACTCGACGGCACATAACAACAACAATGACATAGCTACATTATGAACAACAGGTCTGACCCATTTCCCTATCTTGTGCCATCCTCGTCATCTCCACAGTACTTGAGCCCATTGCTTCAATCACTTTATCAATCCATTTGGTTGGCTGTTTTCCTTTCCTTCACTGACCTTCTGCCTTTCCCAGCATAGTGTCCTTTTCCAAGGTATGTCCCGCCCTAACAACATGCCCAAAATAGGTGAGATGAGATTTCACCATCCTTCCCTCTAACGAGCATCATTGGCTTCACTCTTTCCAAGACATATATGTTCTTTTGGTATTCTATGAGATATAAACTACTTTTCTCCAGCACCACAACTCAAAGACGTCAATTCTTCTGTCATCTGTATTTACAGTCTAACTCTCAGATGCACAGCATGTAAATGAAAAGCCATGGTTTGAGAAAGGAACATCTTGATCTTTAAACTGATCTCATTGTTCTTCAACATTTTGGAGGTATCCCTGACAGCAGACTTTCCCAAGGCAACATGACTTTTGATTTTCTGTTTACTGGTACCAAGGTTGTTGATTTTGGACCCGAGTTATTTCTAATTAAAACATTCCATTATCATGATAGAGGGAAAGAGAGATAACTAAACCATAAAAAGACTGATTCTTTTTGTCAAAGATTTTATTGACAAAAGGAATCATGTACTCAAGTCTGTCATTAATGGGTCGGAATAGTATTCTTGAAGTATTCTTCTGTAGGGAGACACTACAAATCACGTGACAGTGGACACGGATATTGTATTCTTCAAGAGAGGGTGATAAATGATACATTCTACCTTGAGAAAAAGAAAGGAATGGTAATAGACAAAACATGGGAAATAAAAAAACCCAGCTTATAATAAATAACATATTATTATAAAATTATGAAAAATATTATGAAAAGTAATATAATAAACAGTTTTCTTTAAGCTGATGCCAATTAATAGAAACCCATCTACTATGCACATAAAAAACTTCTCCAACAGGTAAAAAAGGAAACCCACAAAATGGGAAAAAATATTTAACAATGACATACCTAGTAAGGGCTTATATATAAAATCTAAATAATACTCCAGAACCTCAACAAAAAAATTGTAACAAAACCCCACAAAACTAATCACAAAATGGGCACAGGTTATGAAAAGACACTTCACCAAAGAGGATGTTCAGATGACAAACAGACACATGAAGAAATGTTCAAAATCCTTAGCTATTAGAGAGATATAAAAGCAAAACAGCTATGGGATATCATCTCATCCCAGTAACAATAACAAAGTTCAACAAGGCAGCATACAACAAATGCTGGTGAGGTGATGGAGAGATTGGAACTCTTATTCATGTCTGGTAGGAATGTAAAACAATTCAAATACTATGGAAGGAAGTATAGTGCTTTTTTTGAACATTGGAAATAGAAATAACATTTGATCGAGCAATTACACTACTAGCAGTATAATCTAAAGAAACCAGCACTTCCACCAAAACAGATGTGTGCACACCTATGTTTATTGCTGTGGTATTCTCAATAGTAAACAGATGGAAACAACCCATGTGCTCATCAACAAATAAGTGGATATAAAAATTATAGTATATTTACATAATTAAATATTACAGAGCACTGAAAAATAAGGACCTCATAAAATATTACACAACATGGGTAACCCTGAATGAAATATCTCAGTCACAAGAGGACAAATACTGTGTAAGAGCACTGTTATAAAACAAAACTGACATGGAAGTTTGGGAGTAACTAAGAAAAGGGGATAAATAATGAACACTGCCTTGGAACAGAAGGAAAGAACTGTTTAAAAAATATATATATA
>NW_006400045.1:2794360-2797188 GCF_000299155.1 Elephantulus edwardii | reverse complement strand
CATTCGTTTGTTGATAGGCACCTGGGCTGTTTCTAACTCCTTGCTTTTGTGAATAAAGCTCTGATAAACATGGGTGTGCATATATCTGCTTGGATGTCAGTTATAGTATCTTTGGGGTTCATATGTCTTTTGGCCATCTGAATTCCTTCCTTTGTGAAAATTCTTTCCATGTCTTTTTAAAATATTTTTATTTATACTTGTTTATTTACAAAACTTGGATACATTATTATTCAGAGCAAATTCTTCCAATTTCCCTTGAGTTATCAATCAAAGTTTTTCTTGTAGAGGCCCTATATGACTCTTTACCCTCCAAAGCATGACTTCTCTCTCCAAGGACTGATCCCACTTTGCAACATATCCAAACTATGTCAGACGAAACTTCAGAATCCTTGCCTCCAAGGACCAGCCTGTGTTGGTCAATCTCTGTGCTGCGTGAAGGACTCTCTAGTGGGCCTGGGGCACTACTGGGGGCAAAGGGCTGGGTGCCACCACAGGGGAACAGGGGTGCGGGGGCACAGGACTGTGGAGGTGGTGGGGGCGCCACCACCGGGGGTGGGAGGCGGGGCTTGGGGGCTCATGGGGGCTTCAGGACTGGTAGTCTGTTCACAGATGTTAAGATGCCAAGTTACCAGTCCTCAGAACATTAGGCTGCCTGAGTTGCTCTCCACCCTTGTCGCGCTGCTCTGCGTCCACATTGCGCTGCTTTCTGCCCTCGTCACCAAGAGTCTAAAATTCTGCCACGGAATCCCTCAACTTAATGGCTAGGCTGAGTTAATAGGTCCCATATGGTCAAGCTAGACTGCAGTTTTCCCCCCAAATAACTGTGGGAGCTGCACAGGCAGTGCTATCTGTTGCTCCTTCTGCTGTCTGTCGCCTGAAGTATGGATTTTAGTAAAGATTATAACAACATTTAAAAAAACCCAAAAATATGCAAAATGGCCAAAACCATCATCATAATAAATGATTTAAAAAGTTGAGGTTGCCAAGAATTTCATTCCTCCTGGATGTTCAGGGAAGGAGTTGGTAAGAAATCAAATGAAGAAGGCTCAGCATTGAGGAAAAGACAATTCTATCAAAAGTAAACTACATGTTTAACACAATCCCAAAAGAGATACTGTCCTCATTCTTCAAAGAGGTAGGAAAGACAATTTGTAATTTTATTTGAAAAAGAAAAAAAACCTTCAAAATAAACAAAGATCTTTTGAAAATTAAGAATAAAATGAAAGGCTTAACACTTCAAATATCAAAACATACTGCATATGGACCTGGATCAACAGTGGTTAATTTTTTTTTTTTTTGAGATTTTGGGTTGTTGTTACGTGCTGTCATTGTTGTTACGTGTTGTCATATGCAACTCATAGCGACCCTATGTATAATAGTCCTAGTCCCTGCTCTATCCCTTGCCAATCTTATTGTCTCTGACATGCCTATCCTCATTACCCCAGGGACTGAGTCAATCCATCTCATCGAGGTTCTTTCTCTCCTGTGCAGTTCCTCCACCCTTACAAGCATGATGTCCCTCTCCAAAGACTATCCCACCTTTTAACATGCACAAAGTATGTCAGTCGGAGCTTCAGAATCCTTGACTCCAAGGAGCAGCCTGGCTTCACCCTCTCTAGAATGAACCTATTTCTTCTCCTTGCAGTCCCTGGTATATTCAATTCTTTTCTCCAGCACCAAAGTGCAAAGGCATCAACTCTTCTTTAGTCATCCCTAGTCATGGCCCAGCTCTCTGGTGCATAGCAAGTTGCAAAGACCATGACCTGTATCAGGAGCACCTTAATCTCCAGACTGACATCATTGCTCTTCAGTGCTTTGGAGAGGTCTCTGAGATCAGACTTTTCCAATGCAATTCATCTTAATTTCTTGGCTGCTGGTACCAAGAATGTTGACTGTAGAGCCAAGCAAACTGAAGCTGTCAATGATCTCAGTCTTTTTATCATCTTTTATGATGCTTCTGATCAGCCCAGTGGTGAGAATCTTTGTTTTCTTGATGATGAGCTTCAATCCATAATGAAGGCTGCAGTCCTTCACCTTCTGTAGAAAGCACTTCAGGTCCTCCTCAGTTTCAGCAAGCAAGGTTGTGTCATCTGTATAGCACACACTGTTGATGAGTCTAACTCCAATCCTTATTCCACACTTCTCCTTACAATGCCCAGCCTCCTGGATAATCTGTTCTACCTATAGATTTGAAAGATGTGTAGATAGGATGCGTTTTTTTTCTTGCCCTTTGATGTGTTTGCTTATTGCTATAAATTGGCCTATAATTACCGGTTTGGCTGTTTCTTAGGCATTTTGGTAAGTTGTATTTTCATTGTCATTTTTTTTCAAGAAACTTTATTTTCATTTTTTATTTATTCTAGTACCCACTCATGTTCAAAAAAGATGCTATTCAGCTTCCAAATGTGTGGGTTTTTTATTCTTCTTTAACCTCTTGGTATTAATTTCTAGTTTTGTAGCATTGTGCTTTTAGAAAATGCTTTTGTATTATCTCTATGTTTTTTTTTTAAATTTATTAATGTTTGCCTTATGATGTAAACTGTCATCTATTCTGGAGAACATTCCATGAAAATTGGAGAAGAAGTTATCCTACTGTTTTTTGGGGGTGCATTAGCCTATATATATCTATGAGATCAAGTTATTGTGTGGTTTAATTCTTCAGCATGTTTGTTTAGTTTCTTTCCGTTAGTTCGATCTTTTCTTGAGACTGGTGTATTGAAGTCTACTACGTTATCATTTCCCCCCAAGTTTGTTAATGTTTGCTTTTATATTTTGCAGCTCTAACATTTGGTGCATAGATATTTATTATTGTTATGTCCTCTTGTTCT
>NW_006400045.1:2783710-2794110 GCF_000299155.1 Elephantulus edwardii | reverse complement strand
TTTTTTTTTAATCCAATCGTCTACTGTTTTTCTGTTCTGTGGTACATTTAAACCATTTACATTTAGTGTGATTATTGAGAGGCACTAGGTTTCATTGCTATCATTTTGTTGAGTTCTTTTTGGTGTTGTTACTAGTTACTTTGGTCCTTCCTGCTTCTGTAAGAAGGACATCTTTCAGTGTTTCCTGCTATAGTAGTCTTGTTTCTACAAACTCCATTATGTTCTGTTTTTCTGAGAATATCTTATTCTTTCTTTCATATTTGATGGACAATTTTGTTTGGTACAATATTCTTGGTTGACTGTTACGTTCTTTGAGAGTCCGATATATTTCATTCCACTGTCTTCTTGCTCAGATGGTTTCTGCTAGAAATAGGCACTTAATCTTTGTTTCTCTCTTGATGCTTTCAGAACTCTCTCCTTATATTTTGTTCTGGAAAATTTGACTATGGTATGTCTTGATGTTTTTATTTTAGGGTCTGTTTTATACAGTGTTCTCACAGCTTCTTGAATATATATCCTCTCATTCTTCATATGTCTGGAAAGTTTTCTTCTAATAATTCTTCAGCAAGTTTTTGTTGCCTTTAGTTGTTTCTTCCTGTTCTGGGATTCCAATTATAGATATGTTATTTCCCTTGATGATGTCCTACATTATTCTTTTTCCTTTCTTTCTGATACTGCTTTTTGTTCTAGTAGATCAGTGGTGACAATTCTGTCTTCTATTTCACTGGTTAAGTATACCATCTCTTCAACTCTGTTCATGTGTCCCTCCATCATATTGACAGCATCTGAAATAATAGTCCCCATATTTTGAATTGTGGTTTTTTTGTTTGTTTGTTTTTTCCGTAGCCTCTAATGCCTCACTTGTTTTATTTGCATTGTTTTTTGTTTTATTTTGTTTTGTGTTTTTTTATACGTTCTTCCTTGTTTTTGCTTGCACTGTCCTGTAATTCTTCCAGTTTGTCTTTCACCCATTGAAAATATTCAGTCATTGTTCTTTTACATTTTGAGTCAGAATATTTCATCAGCCATTTTTGTCTTCAGGAAATTCATTGACACTGTGTCACTTTTTGAGGGTGGCATCTTTCTTTGAGCTTGTGTGGGGGGGATGAGGTAGCCTGCTTCCTATGTGACATTGCTGTGGTAGAGTTTTTCATGTGTGAGGCAATAGCAGATTCTTGATCTAAAGTCACTGCTCCTGAAGTGGGTGAGGCAGCTACCCTGCCTGGGTTTCTCTCTGCCTTCTGACTCAAGGGAAGATCTGCTTCAGTTCAGTAGAGAAAATGCCTGTGAAAGCAGCCTCCTCTGTCATCCAACTGCCACAACTAGGGTAGCCCAAGGTCCTCTGGGCTAAAGGCAGTTGAGGGACTGGCTGTGAGGAAATGCAAGGCAGAGCATGGAGACCTGATTGGGAAACCTGGAATGCTTGATTTTCCCTTTGAGATTGAGCTCCAGCTATCTCGCTCCCTTCTGATTGAGCTTAAGGGGTCCCCTGTGATCTAGTCAAACAGCAGTGACACCCCACCCCCTACCCCAAGCACCTCACTCAGGTTCCAGTGTTGCTCCTGGGCATCAGCACAGGGACAAGATCTGTTTGTCAGTGTTTTTTAAAATCGCTCATTCAAATTCCAGTGGCATTGTGCTCCCGAGCAGCATGATGACATTAGGCACTCCTGTGCAGTGTGGCGGCATCAGAATCTCCCATGCTTGGAGGCCGCATCAGGCCATCCATGTAACTTTCATAAAGCAAATTTGCGCCATCTGTGTAGCACAAGGCATGTGAGATGTTTGTTGTTTTTGTTATGTGCCATCGAGTTGTCTGTGACTCAGAGCGACCTTATGTATAGCAGCTCTAAACCCCTTTTTTATCCATTGTCAATCTCACTGTCTTTGACACACCTATTCCCATTTCACCAGTGACTGAATCAATCCATCTCATCAAGAGCCTTCCTCTCCTCCACTGTCCCTCCACCCTCCCAAGCTTGACATACCTTTCCAAGGACTGATCCCCTCTTGCAATATGTCTAAAGTACGTGGAAGCTTCAGATGAAGCTTCAGAATCCTTGCCTCCAAGGACCAGCTTGGCTTCACCCTCTCCAGGATGAATTTGTTTGTTCTCCTAGTAGTCCATGGTATAGTCAATCCTCTTCTCTAGCACCAAAGGCCAAATGTGTCAATGTTCCTTCTATCATTCCTAGTCATTGTCTAGCTCTCTGATGTTTAGCAAGTAATTGCAAAGACCATGGCCTGGATCAGGGGTTCCTTAGTGTCCACACTGACATCATTGCTCTTCAGTACTTTGGAGAGGTCTCTGACAGCAGATTTTTCCCAATGCAATTAATCTTTTAATTTCCTGGCTGCTGGTACCAAGACTGTTGACTGTAGATCCAAACAAACTGAAGCTGTCAACAATCTCAATCTCAGCATCCATCATGATGCTGCCAATTGGCCCAGTGGTGAGAATCTTTGTTTTCTTGATGTTGAGCTTCAATCCATACTGAAGTCTGCAGTCCTTAACCTTCTCCAGCAAGTGCTTCAGGACCTCAGCTTCAGTAAACAGAGTTGTGTTATCTACATTATGCAGATTGCTGATAAGTCTACCTCCAATCTTGATGCCACATTTCTCCTCATAGAGCCCAGCCTCCTGGATAGATTGAAAAGATATGGAGACAGGACACATGTGAGATGAAACTTTGCTATTTTTGCCTAGAAGGGACACTCTGGCTGCAGTTTATCCTAGATAAATCTGTTTGTTCTTTTGACAGTCCTTGGGATCTTCTTCAATACCACAGTTCAAAGATACCATGCCCTTCTCCAAAGAATAGCTCCTCCTGGAAATATGCTCAAAGTATGTGAAGTGAAACCCCATCATTTATGCCTCCAAAGAGTACTTTGGCTGCACACTCTCCAAGACATATTTGCTTGTTCTTTTGGCCATAGGTGGGATGTTCAGTGCTTTTCTCCAACACCACAGCTCAAAGGCATCTATTCTTCTATTAGTGTGGAAGGTTGACAAAAGAGAGGAAAATCTTCAACCAGATGAAATGACACAATGACTACTGTCAAAAATTATCATAAAGTTACAGGATTAACTGAGTTTAGAGCTGTTTTGCATAGAGTCACTATGTATCATACTCAGCTTGAAGATCCCTTACAATAACAATAATATATCTATGTGTGAGTGAATAATTACTAATAGATTGAAAAGTTATATCTTCCAGTTGATGTCTTGGAAGAGAGATCTGGTGATATCCAGGTGAAAAACCATCATTGCATACACTGTGAAGTACAGTTTTACTCTGATATACATGAGTTCACCATTCATGGTGACTTTGTTGGTGATGACTTTATTTTTTCCCTTTTTTTTTTTTTTAAATTAAGCCTCTTTCTATCCTGCTCTGTGATTGTAATTAAAGTGTATTAGACTGTTCAGGATATTTACTCTCGTTGGACTCAAGTCTTAATTTACTCGTAGTAGACTCACAGCTGTTTTAAAAGGCTATGAATCATGTGGGATGAAATTATCATTTTTCTATTTAGGATTAACTGGTGAATTTAAACTGCCAGATAGGCTTAACCTTTGGGTTAGTAATGAAATTCACTTTGAACTAGGCCACCAGAAATCCCAATTACCAATATAAAACAATAACCTGTGAGCTTGAGCAAAAATGAAAGGCAGACTTTCTAGCATTATTGTAAGTTCAGAATAAATAAACTTTGCATAAGGCTTAAGATTCTCACTCTCACATTAAAAAAAAAAAAGGAAACTTACAAAATAGACTTACTCCAAATTCTCATTCTCAGTGGTTCTTTTTCGCTCTTTCTGGGTTCTTTACTATGTTTGCATGTTTGAAATATTTTGTTACTTGACATATTCTTGTTGTTACCATGTGTTATTGAGTCACTGGTAATTCACAGCAACCCTGTGTGCTACTGCTCTGAACTCTGCTCTATCTTGAGCGAATTCTATTGACTCTGACACACCTATCCTCATCTCCCCAGTCACTGAGTCAAACAATCCATTTTATCCTGGGTCTTCCTCTCATGTGCTGTCCCTCCACCCTTCCAAGCATGATGTCCTTTTTCAAATACTTGTCTCTTCTGGCAACATGTCCAAAGTATATGACAAAGTTTCAAAATCCTTTCCTTCAAGGAACAGCTTGGTTTTGCCATCTCCAGGACAGATATTTTTGTTCTCTTAGCAGTCCATGGTATGTTCAATACTCTCCTCCAGTACCACAACTCAAAGGCATAACTTCTTCCATCACCTCTATTCAATGTCCATCTTTCTGATGCATATCAAATGATTGCAAAAACCATGGCTTGGATCAGGTGCACCTTAGTTAGTAGACTGACATCTTTGCTCTTTAGTACTCTGGAGAGATCTCTGACAGCAGATTTTCCCAATATGATTCATCTTTTATTAATTGTGGAACCAAGTAACCAGAAATTGTTAATAATCTCAATTTCTTCTCTGTCTATCATGGTGCTTCCAATTGGCCCAGGGTGAGAATCTTGGTTTTCTTGATATTGAACTTCAATACATATTGAGTGCTACAGTCCTTGACCTTCGGCAGCAAATCTCTCAGGTCCTCCTCAGTTTCAACAAGCAGCATTGTGTCATCTGCATAATGCAGGTTTTTGATGAGTCTTCCTCCAATCCTCATGCTTCATTCCTTTTTATAAAGTCTAGCCACCGGGTGATCTGTTCCACATACAGATTAAAAAAGTATGGAGAAAGGATGCACCCCTGGCATACACCATTCCTGATCTTGAACCATGCAGTATTTCCTTGCTCTATTCTGAAGACTGCCTCCTGGTTCAAGTATCTGAACAAACCTGCAGAGAAATGAATTATTAATGTAAATTATTTTTATAGTATTTCCCTAGCTTTATTTCTATGGTTTACCCTTATATTCAAGTGTAGCTCAAATTTTTTTTTCTTTTACTCTGAGTTAGATTATCATACCTAGAAGTTCTTCACTGACTTTATTTCACTTTATTTATTTCACTGTCTCATCTGAGCTATCTTCCACAGTTTGCTAAGTTGAGATACTATGTGTGTATTTTCCTTTTTATAGTAGATTTTCCATTTTTAGAATTAAGTTATACAAAATTATAACTTGAAAATAGTCACATTAAATTAACAATTTTAAATTTAGTCATGAGCTCAAATGAAGTTGGCAAATGAATAGCAGGGCTTTGTTTTTCTAAGTATTGAAAGTTTTCTGCCTTTGGCAAGGTGCAGTCTTACCACTTTTCTATTACTCTGTACTTGTGAAACATATTTGACAGTTTTCTCTAAGAAAATTGTACATCAAACTGGTTCCCATTTTCACAGGTTTTACTCTTTTTTTCGCCCATGTTAATGATTCTCCATAAGTGATATTTATTTAACACCAAAACAAGCAACAAAAAGAGTGTTGTTGTGTTGACTTCAACTCATAGCAAACCTATGTTGTTGTTATGTGCCATTCAGACACCTGTGGCTCATAGCAACCCTATGTACAACAGCTCTGAATCCTCCCCCATCTTGAGCCAATCTCACTGTCTCTCACACATCTACCTCCATTATTCCAGTTACTCTGTCAATCTATCTCATCCAGGTCTTCCTCTCCTAAATTGTCTATCCACCCTTCTAAGCATGTTGTCTTTCTCCAAGGACAGGCCTCACCTGGCAACATGCTCATATTATGTGAGACAAGTTCAAAATCCTTGCCTCCAAGGAAAAGCTTGGTTTTACCCTCTCCAGGACACACTTGGTTGTCTGTTGGCAGGCCATGGTATGTTCAACACTCTTTTCCAGAAGTACCAAAACTAAAATAATCCCATACCATGTCTCATAACTCCAAAGCTTTAGGAAAGTAAACTTCCACTCCCGCCCCCTCCGCCCCCCCCCCCCCATGGAACAGAAGGTGGGTTTAAACTACTCACCTTTTGGTTAACAGCTGAACATTTTCACTACTGAGCCAGCAGAGCTAAATATTTAGAACACGGGTTTAATCCTAAATATTTACAGAAAAATTCAATCAAGTATCATACTTTAAACCACAACTAAAATGCCTTCAGGTGGTCCAAACTCTTTTCTTACTGTTTGGCATTATTTCTCAAAGAGTAGTCTAGTCACTATCTGTGTAAAATCCCTGTGAGGTATTTATTAAATATCCAGATTCTCAGATTTTGCTACATCCTTCTGAATCAGTCTTGGAAGCTGTGGCTTTATGATTTTCCTCTTTAACAAACTTTGCCTGAGATTCTTGTGTACACTGAGAAGCACTGTTGTAATGGTTCTTGAATGGTTAGTCACTCAACTACTAAACTGAGGGTTAGCAGTTTGAAAACATCTAACTAAACTGTAGAAGTAAGACCTGACAACTGCTTTCAGAAGATCATAGCCCCCGGAAGTCCTACAAAATGTGGTTTTACTGTGAAACAGATGGGATCACTGTGTGGTAAAATTGACTAGAAAGTAACTAGTTTCAATTTGCACTTAGCAACTACTTTTCACTAGCTCTCAATGAGATGGATTGATACAGGCTGAAGCAACAGGCTCAAGTATATCAGACCTGGTGACAATGGCTAGGGAAACTTTCACGTTTCCTGTTTATATGTTTGCCATGAGTCATGGTTGACTCAACAGGCACCTAACAACAGCAATATGTTACTTATACTGTTTCTCAATTTCTAGTTTAAAAATATAAATCTTAGATGTTCTGCTATAAATGTGTTAACTCTTTATTGTCATGGTCCAAAGGGAAGCAAAAGAGCTGAGTGTTTGCAGCTTATTTTAAATCTATCTAATTTAATAGATATGGTGAGAAAACTCAACAAACTATGCACATGAGACTGATGAGTTGGTCCTCTTGAGAAACAATGAAAATGTCTACTGTATGTGGCCTACATGCTGCACCTCAAAGGTCGTTGGGCTTGTAGCAACAATATCACTTGAAAACTTGTCATAAATGCAGAATTCGTGTCCTACTTTCAATTTATGAATTAAAAAAAAAATCTACATTTTAACAAGATTCCCTTGTGTGCATGTGAAGAAAGCAATAAGGAAAGTCTGCTCTAAAATAGTACTGTTTTTGTTGTGTGCTGTTGAGTCAGAATAGACCCTCCAGTGGATTTTTAGAGAAAATTAATTGTACATGCTTCTTCCATGGAGCAGCTGGTGGATTTAAAACACTTGGCTTTGGGATAGCATCTTAGGTTCCTACTACTAGACCACCAGAGCTCCTTAAAATACTAAATACTAGCCATTCACTCTCTCTTTCTCTCCCCACCCCGTGTGTGTGTGTGTGTGTGTGTGTGTGTGTGTTTTGTGTACCATTAAGTTGGAACTGACCTATAGCTGACCCTCCAGTGCGTTTTCAGAGGCAGTTATTCACAAAGGAGGATAATGTATGCCTTTGGGATTGCAGGACAGCTTCTTGCCACTAGCTTCTAGAAAATGTAGTTCTAAATGTCATCTTAAAACTTTGTCTACAAAGGTCTCAATAATTTCTCTTGTGGTTAAAAAATTTTTTTTAAGGCCAGAAATTAATGTTCCTTGAAATAACTAAAGAATAAACAATGTTTTTAAATGTTAGAATTGTGGATACTCAGTAATCTCAGCAATGTCTGAATTAAAAAACAAACTATACTTGTGAAGTAATATCAATAACTTTGTTAAATACCCTGATAGTAACTAAAATGAGTATCAATATATTTTTTTAAAGAATTTAATTATCTGTTGTGGACTGACTATATAGAAGTTGCTGTTGCTGTCCAATCACTTCTGACTCTTGGTCATCTCAAATGGCCAGAATAGAGTTGTACTTTATAGTGTTTTTATGACAGTGAACTTTTAGAAGCAAATTTACAGACCTGATCTTAGAGGTCATAAAAGTTGATAGTTTCCTCTTCTTGATTTACAGGCTTAGAAATCACAATGGAGGATTGTTATGGGTTGAAACCAGTTTAAAAGCAATGACTGTGACCTTGAATTTTGACCTCAGAAACATCTCTGGGTAATGTCAGGCCACTAATGTTTGGGCCGTAGTCCAGGGCTTAAACATTTATGCCACACAGAAATTCTATATATAGAAGATGTTGTCTTTGTGTACTATTGAGTCAGAACCAACCCACAGCTTACACTTCAGGGATTTGCAGAGACAGTAATCACATGGGTCTGTTCTGCACTCAGCACCTTACCTAGTTTTCACTGCTGATATTGAGTTTCTCCAATGATTCCTTACAGAGATGTAATCAATTTCATTCCTTTGCATCAGGTGAAATCCATGTGTATAGCCTGCATTTATGCTTTGTATAAAAGTTATTTGCTATGAATAAATCATTGTGCAGAATTCTATCAATCTATCTCCAGTCTCATTTCTGTTAACAAGTCCATGTTTTCCACCTATTGATCTTTCTTTCTGATTCCCAACTTTTGCATTCCAGCCATCCATTATTACTAATAAAACTTGGTTGCATGTTCAATTGATTTGTGACTTTAAAAGTTTGTAGAAATTATTTTCTCCTCTTTGGCTCTGGTTTTTGGTACATAAACTTGAATAATAGTGATATTAGCAGGTCTTCCTCCTATGGGTCTGAATATTATGCTGTCACTCACAACATTGTATTTCAAGGCGTATCTAGAAAACAAACAGATTTGTCCTGGAAAGGGTTAAACCGGGTGGCTCCTTGGAGGCAAGGATTCTGAGGCTCCGTCTAACATACTTTGGGCATGTTGTGAGGAGAGACCGGTCCTTGGAGAAGGACATCATGCTTGGGAGGGTGGAGGGACAGCGCAGGAGGGGAAGGCCCTCTATAAGGTGGATTGATTCAGTGACTGGGATAATTGGGATGGGAGTGTCGGAGACAGTGCGATTGGCACAGGACAGAGCAGAGTTTAGGGCTGTTGTACATAGGGTCGCTATGAGTCACAAGCGACTCGACAGCACATAACAACAATAACATCTAGAAATGACCATTTTAACTATGAAAGAGACTCCATTTTTTCCCTCACCTCCTCATCTCCAGCATAGTAGATCATATGCTCGTCTGATTCTCAATGTTGCATGCTACCATTTCATTTTGCCAGTCAATGCCTTATATGTTGATATTTATGTTTTCCATTTCTTTCTTAATGATGTCCAGTTTTCCTACATATGCTTTTCATGTTCCATGTTCCAATCATTAGTTTCTGCTTACAAATGTTCCTCTTCCTTTGTGTTTTCCAATTTTAGGGCTCAGACTCACTTGGCATATCTATAATTCTACTCTGTATAATCTATTGC
The DNA here is from genome assembly GCF_000299155.1 of Elephantulus edwardii. Taxonomy (NCBI): domain Eukaryota; kingdom Metazoa; phylum Chordata; class Mammalia; order Macroscelidea; family Macroscelididae; genus Elephantulus; species Elephantulus edwardii. The sequence goes on along the minus strand of NW_006400045.1, from coordinate 2,784,835 downwards.
ATATAAGGTTTTGGAAGGCCTGTTATATTTTGGACGTGGGTGGCCAATCCTTCTTCCTAAATCAGGAAGGGAGTGTGTCAACGATGTGTCCTGTCTCCATACCTTTTCAAACCATAGGCAGAACAGATCATTCAAGAATCTGTGTTTTATGAGGAGGAATGTGGCATCAAGATTGGAGGAAGACTCTTCAACAACCTATGTTATGCAGCTGACACAGTCTGGCTTGCTGAAACTGAGGTGAACCTGAAGCACTTGCTGCAGAAGATCAATATGAATTGAAGTTCAAAGTCAAGAAGACAAAGATTTTCACAATTGGGCTAATTGTCAATACCACAATAGATGGAGAAAAGATTGAGGTTGTTAACAATTACAGCTCTCTTGTCTCTACAATCAACACTCTTGGCACAAGCAGTAAGGAATTAAAAAGAGGAATTTCATCACAGACTTCTTCAGAGTATTGAAAAGCAATGATGTCAGTCTAGAGACTAAGGTGTGCCTGATCTAGGCCATGGTCTTCACAATTACTTGTTATGTGTCAGATAGCTGGACAATGACTAAGGATGACATATAAGGAATCAATGCCCTCCAGTTATAGTGCTGGAGAAAAGTCTTGAACATGTCATGGTCTGCCAAGAAAACAAATAGATGTGCCTTGGAGAGAGTGAAGCCAAGTTACTCCTTGGACACTAGGATTTTGAAACCCTTACCTCACACAGAAGGCCAGGAATCCAGTCCTTGAAGGACATCATGCTCAGAAGGGTGGAGGGACAGTGCAGGAGATGAAGACCCCAGAAGAGATGAATTGATAAAATAACAGGGTCAATGGGAATTGATGTGTATGAATCAGTGAGACTGCATTAGAATAGGGCAGGCTTCAGAGCTGCTGTACACAGGGTCATTATGGATCTCAGGTGACTTGACTGCACATAACAATGATTGACAACAATTAAATTCAGATTTCTAGTCTCCAAGATAGGGAGTCCTGATAGTCTGTAGAAAAGTGAACTACTAACCCAAAGGGGATACTTCTTTGACAGTTGGAATCCACCAGTGGCTTTGAGAGAGAAAGACAGGCAATCTCCTCCCACATGGTTTATTGTTGTTGTTGTTATGTGCCTTCGAGTC
>NW_006400045.1:2779128-2782494 GCF_000299155.1 Elephantulus edwardii | reverse complement strand
GAGTTCGGCCCTTTTCATTTTCTCAGAAAATTCACAAGATGGTCAGCGATGAATTGGATCCAAGTCAATAACATTGAGTTTAAGTTTTGAGAATGTGGGGGAGCAGATTTCAAGTTTTTCCAAGCCATCCATTAGTAGTATCTCTGTGCAGCAACACTAGATAACTAAGGTATGTGTGTATTAAATGTGTAAATAATCATTGTGTTTATTTTTGTGAAGGAAAGTTAGAGTTGTTTTAACTTATTTTCTGTCTGGTACAATAAAAAAGAGAGCTTTTAGAGACATAGAAAAATAAAATAGTTTTGAAATATAATATGTAGTAAGAATAGATAATGAAGCATGTTATTTGTATTACCAAGACAAATAAAACCATTAACATTCAGACCTAATAACAAATGTACTAAGAATCCCCCAGGGGAAGTAGGTGAACATTTTGTGAAATTACTCAAATGTAAACAGAAAAATCATTTTCTATGAATACTAGAGGGTATCCAAATATAGATATGCCTTAATATGCAATTTTTATTCCATTTCTAAACATGTCATGCTTCATGAGCTGAATAATGAAGTTATTGGTGAAAGCACAGTCAAATTACCTGAGTTAGGCTCTAACTAAAGCACTGTTTCACTTGCTCTGTATTATCCTAGCAATACCTATATAGCAGTGAAATATGAACTTATAAACAAAGCTTGTAATCCCTAAGCCCAGCAGCAGCATGGTCAACTGTTCTTAACCTAATATCATGACTTAATAAGTAGGGCTGGGATATTGATTACTGTGCATAATTTTTCAATAAATATTTAAAGATGATACTGTTTGGTTTAATTTTCTAATGATTTAGTTTTTTAGTTTCCACTTAAAGAAAAGCCATTTTAATAGGAGGTATTAGATAGTAAATATTTAAAAATTTTAAAATCAAAGTCCCTACACTCTTCATTAGTAGCTAAAACAAATGAAGATTTAAAACAGAAGTGAAACTATTGTAGTTGTTGTTATGTGCCATTGAGTCAACTATAACTCATAGCAACCCTATGAACAATGGCTCTGAACCTTCCTCTATGCTCAGTCAACTTCACTTCACAGTCTCTGACACACCTGACCCTGTTACCACAGTCACTTTGTTAATCAATCTTATTCAGGGTCTTCCTCTTTTGCACTAAACTATACTTCCAAACATGATGTTCTTCTTTGAGAACTGCCACTTCTGACAAAATGTCCAAAGTATTTGACATGGATCTTCAAAATCCTTGCCTCTGTGGAGCAACCTGATTTCACCTTTTCCAGTACAAACCTGTTTGTGTTCTTGAAAAGTCATGACATGTTGATGACTATTCCCCTATATCAAAGCTCAGAGACATTAATTCTTTTTCCAACATCATTAGTCATTACCCAGCTCTCAGATGCATAGCAAACAATTGAGAAAATCATAGCCTGGATCAGGGGCACCATGGTCTTTAGATTGACATGATTATTTTTAAGCTCTGGAAAGGGGCTTCTTAGCAGATTTCCTTACACAACTTGTCTTTTGATTTCCTGACTGATGGTAACAAGGGTGTGGTTGTGAATCCAAGCAAGATGAAATAGTTAACAACATCTATCTTTTTTCTGTCTATCATGATGCAGCCTATTGAGCTGGAGGTGATAATTCTTATTTTCTAAAGGATGAGATCAATCCATATTGAAGGCTGTATTCCTCAATCTTCTGCAATAAGCACTTCAAGTTTTCATTTGTTTCAGAGAGTAATGTTGTGCATCTGAATTTATCAGGTTGACGGTGAGTCTCCCTCCAATCCTAATGCCACATTCTTCTTCATGAACTCCAGCCTCTTGAATGATTTGTTTAACATATAAATTGAAAATATATGGAGACAGGATACATCTCTGACCAGTTCATTCTTAATTTTGGACCATGCAGTGTTGCTTTGCTGTTTGGACAATAACTTCTTGGTTCAAGGATAGATTATTTTGTTTTGTTATTGTTATTTTAAACAAAATTCATATTTTATTCAGATTGAAATAAATGGTACAAAATTTATTTTCTTCACCAAAAATAACAATAGTATCTGTATTCTTTCTATATAAACCACAGAACACTTATTTTTGTAGGTTCCCAAGTTATGCTTATAAATCAAGATAATGCAGTAGATATAATCATGAAAAATGACAGAAGTTAACAGTTGTTGGTGTCCATGGCCTTACAGTCTATTTAGAACATGAAACACAAATGTTCACTACATACCTGCCAGAAGGCTTATGAAGGTGTAGGCTCAACAAAGGAACGTAAACAGCAGCAGCCAGATGTATAACAGCTACAGTAAGTTCTTCCACTCATACTTTAACTGTAATTTGTTCCTTTAGGTTTTTAAGATAGAGACAATCTATACTGAAATCCGTGTCTGACAAGCTCATAGTTTGCATCATAAGCACAAAAAAAGTTTTGAGGTTCTCTTTTTTTCTCAATGTTAGCCACTATTTGTTTTGATCCACGTACTCAAATGCCATTGCAGAGTCAAAACACAGACAGACATCCTTATGGAAACTCTTAGAACCCATTTCGTTGTTAGGTGCTGTAAAGTATGATTCATAACAACCCTATACACAAAAGATCTGAAACCTATTCTGTCCTACACTATCTTCTTGTTTCCTGACACACAAGAGTGGATTGCAGCAGTTACTATAATCTACCTAGTTGAGTTCTGACATCCATTTGGGCCTTTTCTTCCTCTTCTGTCTTTGTAATGACCGTTTGCACTCTTCCTGAATGATACATTTGACATCCTCTCAGAACTCAACTGGTCTTCGCTCATTAGTGTTCAAGGCCTCAAACCTGTTCCTGAGATAATTCTAAAATTCAGGTGGCTTGAAATCAAAGTCATATTTTGGCTCCTGTGGATTCGGTTTAATTTTCCTCAGCTTCAGCTTGAACTTGCATATGAGTTGGTGGTCCATTCCACAATCAGCTCCTGGCCTAGTTTTCACAGTTGATATTGAGCTTCTCCAGTGGTTTTTCCTGCAGATGTAATCAATCTGATTCCTATGCATACCATCAAGTGAAATCCATGTGTATAACCTGCATTTATGTTTCTTATAAAATGTATTTGCAATGAAAAAGTCATTGACTGTACAAAATTCAATCATTCTATCTCCAGCTTAATTTCTGTCACCAAGCCCTTATTTCTAACTACTGATTATTCTTCTCTATACCAATTGACATATTTCAGCTAACAGATGCTGCCCTGGACGTGCTCACCAAGTTGTGCCAAGAAATCTGAAGAATGACCACTTGGCCAACTGACTGGAAGAGATCGATATTTCTTCCTATCCCAAAGAAAGATGACCCAATTGAATGTGGAAACTACAGAACA
>NW_006400045.1:2765885-2778095 GCF_000299155.1 Elephantulus edwardii | reverse complement strand
ACCGGTCCTTAGAGAGGGGCATCATGCTTGGGAAGGTGGAGGGACAGTGCAGGAGAGGAAGGCCCTCTATGAGGTGGATTGATTCAGTGACTGGGATACTTGGGATGGGAGTGTCAAGGACAGTGCAATTGGCACAGTACAGAGCGGAGTTTAGGGCTGTTGTACATGGGGTCACTATGAGTCGCAGGTGACTCGACGACACATAACAACAACAATAACAACAACATTTCCAACTTTTGTGTCCAGTCACCCATTATTATCACTGCATCTTGATTGCATGTTCGAGCTATCTCCGACTGTAAGAGTTGGTAGAAATCGTCTATTTCTTCTTCTTTGCCTCTGATCTGTATGTGTTCCCATTCCAAAGAAAGGTGACCCAACAGATTGTGGAAACTACAGAACAATATCATTGATGTCACATGCAAGCAAGATTCTACTGAAGATTATCTAAAAACGACTGGAGCAGCACATCAGCAGAAAATTGCCAGAAGTCCAGGCTCGGTTTAGAAGGAGTCTTCGTACTAGGGATATTGTAGCTGATGTAAGATGGATCTTAGCTGAAAGCAGGGAATACCAGAAGAATATCTATCTATGTTTCATTGATTATGCAAAGGTGTTTGCGTGGATCATAACAAACTGTGGCTGACTGTGAGAATGGGAATTCCAGAACATTTAATCGTGCTAATGCGAAACCTATACTTGGACCAGGAGGCAGTCGTCAGAACAGAGCAGGGTAACACTGCATGGTTCAAAATTGAGAAGGGTGTACGCCAGGGATGTATGTATGCAGAGCAGATTATCTGAGAGGCTGGGCTCTATGAGGAGAATTGTGGCATCAGGATTGGTGGAAGATCTATTATCAGTCTGCGTTATGCAGATGACACAACCCTGCTTGCTGAAACCGAGGAGTACCTTATGCACTTGGAGCAGAGGGTCAAGGACTGCATCCTTCACTATGGAATGAGGCTCAATGTCAAGAAGGCAAAGATACTCACCACTGGACCAATTGGCAGCGTCAGGATGGATGACGAAGAGATTGAGATTGTTCACAGCTTCATTTTGCTCGGCTCCACAGTCAACACTCTTGGCACTAGCAGTCAGGAAATCAAAAAGCGTATCACGATGGGAAAGTCTGCTGTTAGGGACCTCTCTAAGGTACTCAGGAGCAACAGTGTCTCTCTGGATGCTAAGGTGCACCTGATACAGGCCATGGTCTTTGCAATCACTTGTTATGCATCAGAGAGTTGGACAATGACTAGGGAGGACAGAAGGAGAATTGATGCCTTTGAGGTGTTGTGCTGGAGAAAAGTATTGAATGTACAATGGACTGCCAAGAAAACAAACATTCATCTTGGAGAGGGTTTAACCAAGCTACTCCTTGGAGGCAAGGATTCTGGGGCTTCATCTGACATACTTTGGGCACGTTGGAAGGAGAGATAGGTCCTTGGAGAGGGACGTTATGCTTGGGAGGGTGGAGGGATGGCGCAACAGGGGAAGACCCTCTATGAGATGGATTGATTCAGTGGCTGGGGTAATTGTGATGGGCGTGTCAGAGGCAGTGCGATTGGCACAGGATAGAGCAGGGTTTAGGGCTGTTGTATATAGGGTCGCTATGAATTGCAAAGGACTTGACGGCACATAACAACAACAACAACAACCACCAAGTTCAGTGTCTTCTCCTTTCCTGAACCTCCACTCTTCCCAACATCATGTCCTTCCATAAGGAATAGTCCCTCTTGGCAACACGTCCAGTATATGTGAGGTGAAGTTTCATTATTCTTGCCTCCAAAGAGCATGCTGGCTGCACCTTCTCCAAGATATATCTGTCCATTCTCTTGGCCATCCATGAGATGGTCAGTGCTCTTCTCCAATACCACAGCTCAAAGGCATCAATTATTTTTCTGTCGTCCTTACTCATTGTCCAGCTCTCAGATGTGTAGCAAATAATTGGAAAGACCATGGTCTAAATCAGATGCACCTTGGTCCTCAAAGTGACATCATTACTCCGCAATAATTTGGAGAGGTCCCTAAATACAGATTTTCCAGTGCAATGTGTTTCCTTATTTCCTGACTGCTGGTGTTAATTGCTGATCCAATTAAGATGAAGCTATTGATGGTGTCAATATCCTCTTCATCTGTCATGATGCTGCCTATCGTTCAGTAGTGAGAAACTTTGTCTTCTTGACATGGAGATGCAATCCATACTGAAGGCTGCATTCTAGGATATTCTGCAAAATATGCTTCAATTCCTCCTCACTTTCAGAAGAAAGGTTGTGTCAGCTGTGTAACACAGGTTATTGAATAGAACCCATTTGAGAACTGATAAATGACCCAACAAAGTTCTATATTCATAAAATAGTGGCAGATTGTAGGCCATTAATATGTAGTTTTGGCTGCATAGTGGTTTGATTATTAACTAAAATATTGCCGGTACAAACCACCACCAGCTTTGTGGACGACTATTCTAGCAATCTGCTGTCAGAAAAATTTACAGCCTTGGAAAGAAAATGGAGCATTCTGCTCAGTCTTATGGAGCATCTTTGAGGTGAAATCAAGTCATTAGCATTGTTTTTTTGTTTGGTTAGATAAACATATAAATACTGATATTTGATTATACCTGTTAGTGATTAGTACTACAATGCAAATACTGAAGATTATCCAAAAACGACTAGAATAGCACATCAGCAGAGAATTACCAGAAGTCCAGGCTGGGTTTAGCAGGGGTCGTGGTACTAGGGATATTGTTGCTGATGTTAGATGGATCTTGGCTGAAAGCAAGGAATACCAAAAGAATGTCTATTTGTGTTTCATTGATTATGCAAAGGCGTTTGACTGTGTGGATCATAACAAACTGTGGCTGACTCTGAGAAGAATGGGAATCCCAGAACATTTAATTGTGCTAATGCGAAACCTATACTTGGACCAAGAGGCAGTAGTCAGAACAGAGCAGGGTTAACACTGCATGGTTCAAAATTGGGAAGGGTGTACGCCAGGAATGCATCCTGTCTCCATACCTTCTCAACATGTATGCAGAGCAGATTATCTGAGAGGCTGGGCTCTATGAGGAGAATTGTGGCATCAGGATTGGTGGAAGATCTATTATCAGTCTGCGTTATGCAGATGACACAACCCTGCTTGCTGAAACTGAGGAGGACCTCATGTACTTGCTGCAAAGGGTCAAGGACTGCAGCCTTCAGTATGGACTGAGGCTCAATGTCAAGAAGACAAAGATTCTCGCCACTGGACCAATTGGCAGCGTCAGGATGGATGACGAAGAGATTGAGATTGTTCACAGCTTCATTTTGCTCGGCTCCACAGTCAACACTCTTGGCACTAGCAGTCAGGAAATCAAAAAGCGTATCACGATGGGAAAGTCTGCTGTTAGGGACCTCTCTAAGGTACTCAGGAGCAACAGTGTCTCTCTGGATGCTAAGGTGCACCTGATACAGGCCATGGTATTTGCAATCGCTTGTTATGCATCAGAGAGTTGGACAATGACTAGGGAGGACAGAAGGAGAGTGGATGCTTTTGAGCTGTGGTGCTGGAGAAGAGTACTGAATGTACCATGGACTGCCAGGAAAACAAACAGATTCATCTTGGAGAGGATTAAACCAAGCTGCTCCTTGGAGGCAAGGATTCTGGGGCTTCGTCTGACACACTTTGGATATGTTGCCAGAAGGGATAGGTCCTTGGAGAGGGACACCATTCTTGGGAGGGTGGAGGGACGGCGCAGGAGGGGAAGACCCTCAATGAGATGGATTGATTTGGTCACTGGGGTAATCAGGATGGGTGTGTTGGAGACAGTGCGGTTGGCGCAGGATAGAGCAGGGTTTAGCGCTGTTGTGCATAGGGTCGCTGTGAGTCGCAAAAGAATCAAAGGCACATAACAACAACAACAATGAGAGTGAGAGCGAGAGAGAGAGAGCGAGCGCAAGCACATTCTGGTGGGCTGGTGGTAAGAAACTACACTGCAATCCCAAAGACACGCAGTTTGAATCCACCAGCTGCTCCTTGGAAGAAAGATAATCTCCTCCAATGAAGTTAACTGTTTCTGAAAACCTGCTGGAGGGCAATCTATGTCAGCTATCAGTTGGTTCTGACTCGATGGTACACAGCAACAAAACAACTTTTTGTATCTCTATTTATATATTTCATGATTTTATCACAGCATGAGGGGGGCATTTTTAATACTGACGAGTGAATTATTCTACCCTTTATTCAAATTCATTTTATGCCTTCTTGCATGAACAGAATTAATCTTTTCAGAATATATACTAAATTATATAAGCATTGTGCGTGGTTGCTGTGATCTAAACACTGTTACATTGATGTGCCAAATGTGATAATGGTTACCCATGGTGGACAGTGTTTGCTGGAGCTTCCCAATTAAAACAAGCCTGGAAGCAGGAGTGAGTGGCATCCAATTCTGAAATGGCTTACCTCTGGGAACTGTATGAACAGTGCTTATCATAGGGTTGCTAAGAGTCATCTACAACGCAATGGCTCCTAACAGTGATAACAGCATTGTACTTCCAAGGTGGTAACCTAGATGGACTGGGTGGAATGTCAGTCTTCCTTGGAGTATGCTTTAGACAAGAAAACATCTACTCTGATGAATATCATAAACCTTTCATTATTCTATGATTTTTTTCCCTAATAAGCTGCCAGTTTATCTTCTATCCAAAAGAAAGCAAATCAAATAGACAACATTTTTCTAGAATATTTTTAGAAAAATAAATATCTTTCCTGGGACATGAAGATGAATGAAAGTTGGCATTTTTTGTTTTAGTCATTTAGGATACAGTGGTCAAAGGTCATTATCTAACAAACAGCCAAATGGAATCAATCTCTCTCTCTCATAGATCTTGTCAGATGCACCTCATGGGAATTTTTGCAGAGCGGTTCATGGTCAATGGCAGGGATGGATATAGACACCCCAGAGCAGGCTATATTTTCCTGTCAATAAACAGAAGATTGTGCTGTCGTAGATAGGTAATCAGTTATCAAGCACAGCAATCAGTTCATATTTAAACAGGTGGGGCAAGAGACAAGTAGTATTTATCATGTTTACTAAGTATGACAATAACCACCAAAGAGCTGATTTATCCTTTTTAATAATGTCTAATATGTGTTTCTTGCTACCCATTTTTGAAAGGATTGGGTTTTTATTTTTCTCTGTGATAATGCTTAGAAGATTCACAGAAGATCCAAAACTCTGAAGTAGCTAAGTTATTAGTGTATTTTTAAAATTTTTTCTTCTTTTCCTTTTACCTTTGGTTAACTGAGTGTGTGCACAATCTAGACCTTATCATATCTGGCCTTTAAACAGTTTGGTGAACAATAGAAGAAAGAAAATAAATAAGCCTAAAAAAAACTTTCCTGTAAATTTAAATACTGTGTGATTTGTTAAGACTTTTTTCTACTCCATCATTAAAAGTAAAGTAGAATAGCTTTTCTTTCCCTCCACCTCACCTCCCTTCTCCCTGATTAGAGAGCTTTACTGGATTTGTGGCAAATAAATTGACAAGTGAGGGCACTGATGACAAGAGACCGATAATTGATGGTGGCAGGTGGGGGCTTGGTATACTGGCATGTCCTGTAGAGGGTGAGCCAAGGACATCTATCAATCAAATTGGTGACAGCAGCCAGGGAGACTTAATTGGAGATTCATTGAACCTTTAATGATGTGACAGAGAAAAATAAGGAGGCTTAAAAGGCTCCTGGGCTATTTCGTTTTCCTTCCTTTCAATAATTCTTGTAGAAAGAGTGGAGGGTGGACAGTGCTCCAGGGATGAACATGCATTGTTTCCATCAAAGTTAATCACATATTTTGAGAGACAGAGTAGTAAAAGTATTTACCATTAGTATAATGTGGAATGAATCTATATCTAGATATCTGACTATCTTGTAGCTTTAGCACAAGCAGAGATATATAGCAAGTACTGCTTTATCATGTACCAAACATTAAATTAAAAATGGGATGCAGCTTGTTGTTTTTGTTAGGTGCCCTTGAGTCCAGTACAATTCCTTATGAGCAGTAAATCTGAATTTTGTGTTATCCTGAGCCATCCTTATCATCTCTGACACACTTGAGCACATTGCTTCAGTCACTATGTCATCTCATTGAGAGTCTTCCTTTCTTCCACTGACCCTCCACCTTTCCAGGCATGGTGCCCTTTTCAAAAGAGCAGCTTCCTCTAGTGGTATGCCCAAAGCATGTGAGATAAAGCCTTTGCCATCCTTCTTTCCAAGGAGCAATCTCTCCAAGTACTGTTTGTTCTTCTGGTAATTTATGGGAAATTTAGTACTCCTCTATGACTAATTTAAATTTAGTACTTGGACCAGGAGGCAGTCGTCAGAATAGAGCAAGGGAACACTGCATGGTTCAAAATTGGGAACGGCGTACGCCAGGGATGCATCCTATCTCCATACCTCTTCAACCTATATGCAGAACAGATTATCCGGGAGGCTGGGCTCTATGAGGAGAAATGTGGGGTCAGGATTGGTGGACGATTTATCAACAATCTGCGTTATGCAGATGACACAACCCTGCTTGCTGAAACTGAGGAGGACCTGAAGCACCTGCTGCAGAGTGTCAAGGACTGCAGCCTGCAATATGGATTGAGGCTCAATGTCAAGAAGACAAAGATTCTCACCACTGGACCAATCGGCAGCATCAGGATGGATGGTGAAGAGATTGAGATTGTACACAGCTTTAGTTTGCTTGGCTCCAGAGTCAACAGTCTTGGCACCAGCAGCCAGGAAATTAAAAGGCGCATTGCCATGGGAAAGTCTGCTGTTAGGGACCTCTCCAAAGTGCTGAAGAGCAGTGGTGTCTCTCTGGAGACTAAGGTGCGTCTGATACAGGCCATAGTCTTTGCAATCACCTGTTATGCATCAGAGAGTTGGACAATGACAAAGGAGGATAGAAGGAGAACTGATGCCTTTGAGCTGTGGTGCTGGAGAAGAGTACTGAGAATACCATGGACTGCTAGGAAAACAAATAGATTTGTCCTGGAGAGGGTTAAACCGGGTGGCTCCTTGGAGGCAAGGATTCTGAGGCTGCGTCTAACTTACTTCGGACATGTAGTGAGGAGAGACCGGTCCTTGGAGAGGGACATCATGCTTGGGAGGGTGGAGGGACGGCGCAGGAGAGGAAGGCCCTCTATGAGGTGGATTGATTCAGTGACTGGGGTAATTGGGATGGGAGTGTCAGAGACAGTGCGATTGGCACAGGACAGAGCGGAGTTTAGGGCTGTTGTACATAGGGTCGCTATGAGTCACAGGCGACTCAACGGCACATAACAACAACAACAACAACAACAACAACTATGACTAAGACTCAAAGGGATCAATTCATAGTCTATGATTCTTACTCATTATCCAGCTCTCAGATGCACAGCAAGTGATTTAAAAGACCTTGTGTTGAGTCAGGCAAACCTGAATTTCCAAATTGACATCATTGTTCCTCAGTAATTTGGAGAGGCCCCTGACAATATATTTTCTCAATGTAATATGTCTCCTGATCTCCTGACTGCGGGTACCAAGAGTGTTGATTATGATCCAAATAAGATGAAATTCTTCACAATTTTAGTTTCCCCCCCCCCATCTTTCATGGTATTGTTTATTGGTCCAAGGTAAGGATTTTTGTCTTCTTGATGTTGAGATACAATTCATATTGAAGACTGTAGTCTTTGGCCTTCTGCAACATGCATTTCAAGTCCTCTTCACTTTAAGCAAGGTAGCTTGTGTCATCTGCATGTTGTAAATTTTTTGTGAGTCTTTCTCTGATCCTGATGTCACATTCTTCTTCATAGGGTTAAACTTTAAGAATGATTTGCTTAGCAATTGGCAGCACCATATTAGATGGAGAAGAGATTGAGGTTGTTAACAATTACAGCTTGCTCAGATCCGCAATCAACACCCTTAACATCAGCAGTCAGGAAATCAAAAGACAAATTGCATTGGGAAAAATCTGCTGCCATGGACCTCTCCAGAGTGCTGAAAAGCAACGACATCAGTCTAGATACAAGGTGCCTAGTCCAGACCATGGTCTTCTCAAATACTTGCTATGCTTCAGAGAGTTGGACAATGACTAAAGATGACAGAAGAAGAATAAATGCCTTTGAATTGTAGTGCTGGAGAAGAGTCTTGAACATACCATGGACTGCCAAGAAAACAAATATGTCTGTCTTGGAGAGGATGAAACCAAGTCTGACCTTGGAGACTAGAATTTTGAAGCTCTGCCTCACTGGGCACATGGCCAGGAGAAACTGGTCCTTGGTGAAGAACATCATGCAAAGAAGGGTGGATGGAAAGCACAGCAGAGGGAGACCCCAGATAAGATGGATTGATACAGTAACTGGGGTGATGGGGGTTCGTCAGAATTAGTGAGATTGGCTCAGAAAAGGGAAGGGTTCAGAATTACTGTACATAGATTTGCTATACATCACAGGAGACTAAATGGCATTTAATATACTATGGCAGGTTTGGAAGCAAGAGTGGCATCCACTTCCTAAATAATATGGCTCTGGATACTCTATGAACTTTGATAAATGTCGATAGTTATAGAAAGACCTTTGGTTCATAGGGTCACTGTAAGTCATGTTCGACTCAAAAGTAATCAACATCATCATCAACAACAACATAGATTTAATAATTATGGAGAAAGAAAAGTGTGACTTTCAAACATCACGGGGAAATAAATTCTTCCTGTGATTAAATGAAGTTTCCCTTCCTTCTTTTCAGTTCTTGATATTACAGATATATTTTAATTTTTACACTATAAGGTTTAAAACAATTTTATGTCTTATTTGGGAAAGAAAAGAGTCTTATTGGGCCTTTGTTGTTGTTGTTGTGTGCTGTCAAGTCAGAACTGACTCATGGCTAACCCTCTTTTGGGATTTCAGAGACAGTAATTGGCCTAGGATGAGATTGTCTATCCTTCACAAATGGATTTGCCCTTTAGGAATAAGGTCTTTCTTAACTTTATCAGTGCAAGAAAATAAAAAATAACAACAGCAAAATCCTTTGAGTAACAAAATATTAAGATAATCAGTGGAACTAGTGTGAAAAGATAAAGAGGTCTGGGGCTTTAAACACATATTCAATCCAAATTTGCGCCATCTAAAACAGTTATTTGTTCTAATCGTAAACCTGTAATTAGTAAAAAATAGTGGCTGTCAAGTTAATTTAGTCTTATAAGTGCCAAATGCCAAGGTAGATTGTTTCTATATAGTTTGCAAGGGTCAACCTTCTAAATAGTATTTAATGGCTTAAGTATTTACACTTTTGAATTAGTAATCAGATTCATAAGTGTTTACACCATCCTGAGAATTCTCATATAAGATGAGGGAAGGAAAAAAGATTGATATTATAGAGGCTTTTCTCCTCTTTTACTGATCCTCTACCTTTCTAAGCTTCATGTCCTTCTCCAAAGAATAGCTTTTCCTACCAACATGCTTAAACTATGTGAGGTGAAGCTTCACCATATTCCAAAGAACGTTCTAATTTATTCTTTTGGTGGTCCATAGGATATTCAGTATTCTTCTCCCCACCAAAATTTAAAAGTATCAATTCTTCTATTATTCTTATTCATTGTGAGGCTGTCAGATGCATAGCAAATGATTGAAAAGATCATGTTCTTAATTAGGCACACTTTAGTCTTCAAACTGACATCATTTTTCTTCATTACTTTGAATAGATTCCTGACAGCTGACTTGCCAAATGTAAGATGTCTCCTACTTTCCTGACTGCTGGTATCAAGGGTGTTGACTGTGGATCTAAGTAAAATGAAATCATTGACAATGTCAATCTTTTCTTTATCTATTATGGTATTTCTTATTGTTCCAGTGGTGAATATTTTTGTCTTCTTGATGCTGAAATACAATCTATATTGAAGGCTATCATCTTTGATCTTCTTCAGTAAACACTACAAATATTCCTCACTTTTATTTAGCAAGCAAGGATGTATCATCTGCATAATGTAAATTGATGATGAATCTTTCTCTGATCCTGATGTCACACTTTCATACAGACTACTTTCTCAAAAGCTTTGCTCAGCGTACAGATTGAATATGTGTGGGATAATGATACAACCCTAACATATAGCTTTCCTCATTGGCCCAACAACTCACTGAATAAATTAAAAAAAAATGATGCTATGAGGAGCTTAATGCTACTCTGACATTCATGAATCATCTTAATGGACATTTGCATTGTCTGATATTCAAGTGCCATCTTGATGGAAATTGATCAATGTTAAAAAAAGAGAAAAAACCAAAAACAAAACCCCAACAAAAACCAATGCTCAAAATCCTGTCAAGACAAAACCTGCAGCTAGTATAAGAATGAACTCAAAGACCTGCCACTGACCTGTCTCATAAAGTAGAGAAGACAAGTACTTTGGCCTTGAACACTGATGTCTAGCTATATCACATGGGATTTCTTAAGGTCAAGTGGAAGAGGTTAGGTGGAGAATGGTTTCTGGAGGCAACAGTCATTCTGCATTGGGAAAACAAGAGGGGAGCACCCATGTACAAGTCCTTCACATAGCATTGCCATCTGTGGGACATTAAATAGTTACAACAACCGAACATCTACTAAGAAAAGACTCATAAAATGTCAAGAAGGCAGCAGTCTGCCGCAGTCATCATGAAAAAACAAAATAATCCTTTTCCTAAAAAAAGGAGAACAAATGAACACAGAGAGAACCAGAGAAATATATTGATGTGAAGTTATTTGAACAGCTACAGAAAAACATAAAAATGATGTAAGAGGCAATGGAAACCATAGAGAGAGCAAATACCCCAGAGATAGTGATCCAGAAGAAATATTGATGAGGAACAACTTGAACAGCTATGTAAGAAACTCTAAAAAAATGCAAGAAAGAAATGATAATGGATATAAAGAGGTATGAGAACTTTAAAAGTCATCACAAGACAGAGAGGGTACAGCCAACATAATACTGGAAATAACTGAAAAGCATGAAAATGCAATCCAAAATATTAAGACCAAAATGACAAAAGTGTCCAACACTCTTGGGGGAAAAAAGGAGAACTGAACAGAATGCACAGAGTCAGTGAGCTGGAAAACAAGAGCCTCACTGGAAACATACTAGAAGAAAAATCAGAGATGAAATGCAAAGAAAATAAAGAAAACATTAGGATCATGTGATGATATCAAAAGGAACAACATGTGTTATGACTGGAATTCCTGAATCTAAGAATGACAGGGATGTTACTGAGAAAATTGTGCAAGAAGAACTAGAAAAAAAAGAAGTCCCAGGTATTATGAATAATGGGGAAATTCACATTCAAGAAGCACAGGAAACACCAAATAGACTAGACTCCAAAAGAAACATATCAAACATATCACAGTCAAATTCTCCAAAATAAAAGATAAGGTTAGAATTCTAAAAGCTGCTTGAGAAAAACAGTCACCTTTAAGGGGGAAACAATTAGAGTAAGTTCTTATTTCTCAGCAATAACCATGCAAGCCAGAAGACAATGGAATAGCACATATAGAAAGAAATCAATTTCATATATTGAAAGAAATTTCCAGCCAAGCTGTTTCTACCCATCAAAGTTCTTCATCAAATATGAAGGAAAAAAATAGATCTTTTCTTTTGCAGAAAAGAAGGAACTTCAGGAATATATGAAAATAAGATCAAAACTATAGGAAGCTTCAAGTGCACTGCTTCACACAGAGAAACCAAAGGAAACTGCATGGACCATAATAATCAGAAACAAGAGAAAGAGAAACACAATAAAATGACACTGGTAAAATCTGGCCTGACAATAATCACATTTAATGTGAATGGACTGAATGAGCCAATTAAGAGAAGAAGAATAGCAGAATGGATAAACAAAAACAAAAAAACCCAAAGCCCATCAATATATTGTCCACAAGAGGCACATCTAAAAAATGAAGAGAAAAACAGACTCAAAATCAAAGGCTGGGAAAACAAACAAACAAACAAACGTTCCACGTAAATGGCAACCACAAAAAAACAGTTGTAAAACTCTGATAAAATAAGACTTCAGAATGAAAACTACCCTAAAGATAAAGAAGGGTATTACATGCTGAATAAAGGCACAATGTTGTTGTTGTTGTTATGTGCCGTCGAGTCGTTTGCAACTCATAGCGACCCTATGTACAACAGCCCTAAACCATGCTCTATCCTGTGCCAATCGCACTGCCTCTGACACA
>NW_006400045.1:2753516-2759445 GCF_000299155.1 Elephantulus edwardii | reverse complement strand
CTGAATCTTCCTCTTTGTTCCGGACTTATGCATTCCAGTCACCCACTATTATCAATGCATCTTGGTTGCATGTTTGATCAATCTCTGATTGTAAAAGTTGGTAAAAATCTTCTATCTCCTCTTCCTTGGCTCTGGTTGTTGGTGCATATATTTGAATGAATTTAAAATCCTTTCTGTTAGTATTATTTATCAAAAATTACTATAGATTATAATTTTCAATCTATTATTCCAAATGTTTAATATCTCCTCCTGTTTAATTAAGTGCCTCTGAAAATATGCTGGAGAGTCAGCAGCAGTTAGGTTCTGACTCTAAGGTACACAGCAACAACAACAAACATACGTTGTTTATGTTGATTGCCATCAAGTTGAGCATGACTCATAGTGACCCTATGATCAAAAGACCTGAAACCTTTCTATAACTATCGTCATTTCTCCAAGTTTACAGTTTCTAGAGGCATAGGGTTTTCGAAATGGATGCCACTTCTGCTTCTAAACCTGCCTTAAACTAAGAGTTCCAACAAATACTTTCCACCATGGGCAGCCATTGTGGTATGTAACCCCCAATGGCACAACGTTCAGTATCTCAGCAATCCCGATTACCTCAGTCCAGAAAAATGGCAGAAGAGTGCTGTACGATTTAGAGGAATGTTCCTCAAAAATATAATAACAGAACTTTTAAATACAAGGGCCCTCCATGAAGTCTTATTAACTCTAAACAAGAGGCTTAAATTAAAAAAAAAACAACAACAACCAAAAACAAACAAAACAACCAACTAAACATTCCACACACACCTCTCAACCAAAACAAGAATGCCCAGTTGCGACTGGCTCAGGACAGGGCAGGCTTCAGAGCTGTTGTACATAGGGTTACTATGAGTCACAGGTGACTTGATATCACGTAACAACTACTGGAATGACCACACATGACTTGTAGATCATTCTCACAGTAGTGCAGGTTCTTAGGGAAGTTAACAGGTTACAATTAAGGTAGAAAACAATCAAGATGCAATGCTTAAGTGAGGAGACCTTCCTAAGTATACTCACAGACTCTATGACCTTTAGCCTGTCAGCTGTAGTCCTGTGTTCTGCAGCTCTTTTAGTTCTGTCAACTATGGTGTCACTTCCCAGCTCTTCAATAGGCTTATGCAAAGATCCCTGGGTCTGGTTTTGTGGAGTGGTAGTTCAAGTTTAGTTCTGTCTCATGTCAATCTTTGGTTCTATAACACTTTTCCTGCTGGTAACACTGCTGCTGATGGTGCACAGATAAATGTCACTGGGTGAAAAACTGACCAGTCTCTTAAATTGTAGTCTAAGCACCTCGTTTGCAAAGTTCTATTTATCTCATTCATTATATAGTTCAACATATCCATGTGGTATTGAAGTCAAAGCCAAGGACTCCAGAAATAATTTCACATAATCTAGTATACCATATCAGTTGCAAGGATATTTCCCCCCCTAACATTGAAGTGTAATGTATACTGAAGTCTACAGTTCTTATCTGAAGTGACTATATCAATTCCTCTTTACTTTGAGCAGGCAAAGTTGTGTCATCTGCATATTGCAGGTGGTAAACAAATCTTTCTGTATACTTGATGTCACATTCTTTGTATTTTATACTTGTTGTTGTTAAGTGTTATTGAGTCATAGACAACTGACTCTTAGGGTGGAATGTTTACTCACCATTGGGTGTGAGTTGATTATTTTGTCTCCTATTTAAAAGGGCATTTAAAAGGCACCAATATGGGACTAGAATCCAAGTTGGGAAGTCATCTGAGGCAGGTTCTACAGAGGTTTGTTTTCTGGTTCTGGTGAGGCTTAGAGTGGATTTTTTACTTGCCATTGGATGTGAGTTGATTTTATTTGGCCTCCTATTTAAAAAGATATTTGGTCACCAGTATGGGGCTAGAATTCAGGTTAGGAAGTCATCTGGAGCAGATATTACTCTACTCAAATTATTTATTCAGAATACAGATAGAATAGAATAATAAAAAAAACAAACAAAAAACCAACCAACCATAAAACTTCTTGTGTTTGAATCAAACCTGACACACTGAGGACTCTATAGCAGGTTTCTGAGGCTGTAACACATGAAAGGAGAATGCACATAGTCTTCCCATGGAGACTCTAGTGAATTCAAACTACCAGAGAGCCTTGGTCTTGGGTTGGCAATGCAACTCCTTACAGAGTATTCCACTAAATGGCATATTGTTCTTATGTGCCATTAGATCAGAATCAACTCATGGCTGATCCTCCTGTGGGCTTTCAGAGACAATAAACCACATGGGAGGAGATTGCCCATCCTTCTTCTGCAAAGCAGCTTAGAAGTTTGAACTGTGTGCCTTTGGGTTTGTAGCATAGCTTCTTACCACTAGGACCCCAAAACTCCCTTAGTAAATTCAAAAGGTATGAAGAAAGCATACAACTCTAACATACAGGGTTTTTTTTTTTAATTTCTACTAGTTTATTTACAAAATTTGAATACACTGTTTTCAAGGTTGTTGATTGTTACCCATTTAGTATACTTTCTTTTAGTTCAACCATTGCTTCTTGGTTTACATACAGATCTTCATGATAATTATTAAGTGTTCTGAAGTTACTTTCTTCTCAATGTTAGCCATAATTTATTATAGTCTCTATAATCTAGTGTGTTTGCATAGTCAATAAAGTACAAGTAAACATTTTTCTGTTATTCTTTGCTTTCAGTTAAGATTTATTTGAAATCACAATGTTATCTCTTGTGTTGACCTCTTCTGAATGTAGTTGGATTTTTTTTTTTAGTTTTCTCTTGATATACTGCCCTTCCCTCTTTCAAATAATATTCAGCAAGATTTTACTTGCATATGTATATCAGTATGCTGTTTGATAATTTTGCATTTCATTGCATCATCTTCCCTCTCCCCCATTCTTTTGAATGAGTACAAATATGGATTGTATCTAGTTAATTGATCACGTCACTAGCTGGCTTCTAAATTTCTTGGCATAGATATGTGAGTCTATTCAGGGATTCACTAGATTATTGAAATGCCTCAATTGGTATTCTCTCCTGGAGCCTTATTTACCTCAAAGCCTTTAGTGAAAACATGACTTCTTTCAATACCACTCATTCTTGATTGTACACTACCTGACACGGTAGTGTCTGACAAATCTTTTTGGTATAATGTACAATTTGGTACAGTGTATACAGTGAGTCCATTTTTAATACTTCCAGCTTGAAAAATGCTGCTTTCTTCCCTTTTTGTTTGTAACCCAAGATCTTTCAAGATTTCATTTTAATATTCAGCTTTGGCTTCTCAAACTCTTTTTTGGAATCTTCGGTTAAGATCACTAATTTCTTCATTTCTTTCTTTGTTTTAGCTTCTTTTCATTCAAGAGTTCATTTCATAGTTTCTTCTGGCATCTATTTTTTTTCTTTTCCTCTTTCTTGTAGTTTTTACTTTTTTTCCAACCTTTGCTTTGTTTTATGCATCATCTATTTTTTAGAATTAGCATAGGTTCCCCCCTCTTCATTTTGGCATGTTCAAAATAACATGGATGACTTTAATCTTGTAATGATAACCTAATTTTAATAGTTGAACAGTTCTTACCAAATGTACCTGTATTCATTTCAAAGAGGATATTAACAAGAGAAATGGTGTTTGTAATAATAATTCTGTTTGTGAGAATTAATTTCTATGAGACAAAGGACATGCATTTTCCTGTTCTTCAATTTCTTCATTTCTCTCATACTGGTCATTCTTAACCAACTATTCTTTATTAGATTTGCTTTCCCACTGAAATGGTTCAACGGGATGTATGGAAACAACATGACTACATAAACTTTATTAAAAGAGAAGAATATAAACTTTGATAAATGTCAATAGTTATAGAAAGGCTACAGGCCTTTTGTTTATAGAGTCACAATGAGTTGAGGTCGATTTGACAACGATCAACAACAACAACAACAACATCAACAGTATACTCAACAAAGCAAACATAAACATCTTTTTGTTTTTCTCTTCTTTCAGCCAGTATCTATCTACTATCAGCAATGATAAGTTTTGTTTCATGGCCTTTTCAACATTCTGCATGAATATCTAGCAGTTCCTTGCTGATGTATTGCTCCTGAAGTCTCAATAACAAAAAAGAGATCAACTTATGCCTTAAAAGGGATCCTGTTACCCTTCTTAAAGCCAGTGTTCACTCTCACCAGTCAGGAAACTCTCAGATAGAAAATTCAGTACCAATATTTGGTAAACTTAAGTATTGATTGCTACTCTTAGCTTTTTGGCCAGAGATGGATTTATACATCCAGATGCTGCTGATTTGTTTTCCTCATTAGTTGTGCTTCTTGTGCCATCCATTATCTCCATAGCTAAGATCACTGATTCACTTCAACTGGAATGTAGTATAGGATCTCCTGTCCAAAAGATGAGCCAAGCCTCTCTGCTCATGTGGATCAGGAAGCCACACCCATTATTCAAGATTTTATAGTTTAGACGGCACACTTCTTGTTAATTACAAGGCATGTTCCTTTACTAATTCTGAGTAAAAGTCAGTATGGAACAAGAACGGGGACAAGACCAGTTGGTCTTGGCATAAGACAGTTATAGAGTAGATGATAAACTGGTCACTTACAAGCCACATTTTTAATTTTAAAGTGATCAATCATTCATAAGAGTTTGATCAGACCAATCATTTTGATAGAATTACAAACTCAAGGCTTAAAGAACATACAAAGAAATTCATTGTACTATAGACTTCTAATTTACTAATCTTCCACACCTTAGGTCCATATGTAAGAATAGGAAATTGAAAAAGAGAAATAATGGGCATAGGAAATTTAAGAGTTCCTGAGATACCCAAATATATATACTTGAGAAATGCGTAGTTGAAGTTCTAGAAACAATTTCACCATGAATGTGCAAATACATTTAAAAATTGCTTTAAATATTTCAACTCTGTAAATTATCTATTCTTTGTTCCATAGAAAGAGATAAAGATTTATAAACTTAAACGTACATACTTTCCAGACTTTTAATGAGTTATCACTCTGGGAGAAAAACAAATCTTTGTTTTAGAAGAAAAATCTTACATTTTTGTTCCAATTGCATTACTGAATGGCTCCAAGCAAATTATTTTTATTCCTTATTGCATTCATAATTTGTTTGGCTATAATTAATAACAGACCAGTTACAAGAAATATGCAGGCAACAGTGCTCCAAATGTTTGATCTGCTGCATAAATCTATGATTTCCAACATTATCAGTTCCTCCAATCCTCTATTTCCTTTAGGTTCAAAAGCTTGCTGGAAAGTCTCAGGGGATCCATCAGGGGAATGACTCACGTGACTGTAAATGATACAGGCTAGTGTTGCAGAGTGGTGTTGCAGTGTTGCTAGTGTGGTGAGCCAGATGCGGTGTCCTACTGTCCTAAGATAGTGAATATCCCAAAAAGAAAGGACTAGCATCGAGCTCTCATGAGCTTAAATAACCCTCAAATAGGATGGAGATTGTATCCTACCCTAATCTTATCATCTTAATACAATAAGCACATCAGTACAAAATAAATAATCAATGTCTAGGAAAACATCTGGAACAATAAACATTTTACACCACATTTATGGCTGTTGTTTTTGTTAAGTGCAGTCAAGTATGACTCATAGTGATCCAATGAAAAACCAGTATGAATCATTCCCTATATTGTGCCATCTTCATCATTTTCAACACACTTAAGCCCACTTTTTTTTAATTACATTTTATTAGTTTTAATGAACATTTACAGAGATTGTGGGTTTTCATTCGTTCATTGTTGCACTGTTTTCTCTACCCTCCTCCCCAGTTCGTTCTTCTTCCCCCCCATGTCTGTTTTAATTGTCCAATTGCCACAGTGCTTGTCAAAGCCAGTTCTGATTAATCTCCTTTGTCAGTGTGTCCCTTGACATTCCCTATAA
>NW_006400045.1:2749285-2753416 GCF_000299155.1 Elephantulus edwardii | reverse complement strand
TGTTTGTTTTCTTGGCAGTCCATGGTACATTCAATACTCTTCTCCAGCACCACAGCTCAAAGGGGTCAATTCTCCTTCTATCCTCCCTAGTCATTGTCCAACTCTCTGATGCATAATAAGTGATTGCAAAAACCATGGCCTGTATCAGGTGCAGCTTAGTCTCCAGAGAGACACCATTGCTCTTGAGTAATTTAGAGTGGTCCCTAACAGCAGACTTTCCCATCGCAATACGTTTTTTGATTTCCTGGCTGCTGGCGCCAAGGGTGTTGACCATGAAGCCGAGCAAACTGAAGCTGTGAACAATCTCAATCTCTTCGCCATCCATCCTGATGCTACCGGTTGGTCCAGAGGTGAGAATCTTAGATATTAAAAAAAAACAAAACAATCCAATAAAATTCAAACACATTGCTGTTATTTCAGAAAAATTTATGATCCTTCTCCAGGATTTTCGGGTATTGTAAATAGAATTGGAGATGATACTCATCTTCCTCCCTTGGATCCACTGGTATATGTGATCTACCAAAGTGGAGGTGCTTTGGTCTGTCATCAATGAAAGGAGGAAGTATTATTTATCTCCATCTGATCATTAACATACAAAAGAAGCTTAAGATTGAAACCAAAGTAATTCCATTTTGCTGACCTTCTGACAATACCCTCAATATGTTTGTTCCCTTATTCGAGAAAATAGTAAATTATCTCACTAATGTTATCCCTAGATACACTTTTTTTTGTTTACTTGTGTTTTATTGACTGTGAAAGATATTTGAATCTGTGGAACATAATATTTTTTTATTAATTTTAATAAACATTTCCAGAGATTTTGGATTTCCATTCATTCATTGCCATACTTTTTCCCTGCCCACCCCTCCCCACCAGTTCGCTCCCCTCTTCGAAAAGAAAAAGAAAAATCCTTCATTAGTATACATATCCCCCATCTTTTCCCCCCAACCCCCACCCTGAATACACTTTTTTTGATGCAGCCCAAGAGATAAAACAGGAATTGTTGAAATAATGGAAAATGCCCCAGGCCCTTGAAACTTTTATGACTTCCTCCAAGCAGCCAACATTGTTGTTGTTGTTGTTCTTGTTATGTTTCATCCAGTCGTTTGCGACTCCCGAGACTCTTGTTCAGTTGCGAACACCAATTGAGCCTCAGAACTCTTTCACCAAAGTGCATTTTAAATAAAGCATATTTGCTATACATGTGGTTAGTGTTGCTTCTGTACTTCGTCGTTAGTTTGAATCTTTCAAGAACTTGTTAAAATTTGCTGAATATTTAGACAATTCAAACGAATTGAAAAATCTAGGCTTTTTAATGTAGAAATGACCTGATTTCTATATTCATTTACATGGTAAATATAATATATAGGTGATCTAGCTTTGGCCTTAAAAGGATCGTTTGCAACAAAAAGAAAAAGATGCGCACTGAGTTAAATATTTTATGACTTTCCTTTCTCTTTTATCCTGAGAATAAGAACTTGCCATGATTAGGCAATAGGTTAAGTGTGACTTTGTGACTAAATATCAGATTGCACCAAATATTCTGCTGTTGTTTTCTGTTTGAAAAAACTGATACTTTTTATGGTTATGCTCCCTGTACAACCATCTCTTGACTTCTCGACAGACACTATAAATCTCTATTATTTTGCTGTTATTGTCTTGTTACACTTGTGCTATTGAGGCGTCTTCTCAAGGGAAGTGAGCCCAGGTGTGTTCATAAAGAACAAGAAATGCTCTACTTTAAACACACAAATAGCTATTTTATTTGGCCTGTTACACATAAGTATTAGTGTGGCCAAAGGAATTTCAAACAGTTATTTGCATTGCAAATCTTTCAAAATAAGGAGTAAAAGCATCAAAGCTCAGCTCACTAGCCATTTGAGTTTTGTTAGCTCAGATAATGAATTTTCATTTTACTCCCAGTTATTCCAGAGGCTGGACTTTATGAGGAAGAATGTAGCATCAGGATTGGAGGAAGACTCATCAACAACCTGTGCTATGAAGATGACACAATCTTACTTTATGAAATTCAGGAGGGCCTGAAGCATTTGCTGCAGAGGATCAAGGTCTGTAGTTTACAATATAAATTGAAGGTCAAGAAAACAAAGATTCTCATCACTGGGCCAATTGACTGCATCATAATAGCTGGAGAAGAGATTGAAATTGTTAACAATTTCAGCTTGCTTGTTTCCACAATCAACACTCTTGGCACCAGCAGTCAGGAAATCAAAAGACAAATTGCATTAGGAAAATCTGTCATCAGGGACCTCTCCAGAGTGCTGAAGAACAATGATGTCAGTGTAGAGACTAATGTGTGCTGATTCAGGCCATGGTCTTTGCAATTACTAATTATGCATTGGAGAGCTGGACATTAACTAAGGATGACAGAAGTAGAATTGATGTCTTTGAATTGCCTTTCTAGAGAAGAGTATTGAACATAATAACATTACTGCCAAGAGTACTAACAGGTCTGTCCTGAAGGTGGTGAAACAAAGCTGCTCCTTAGAAGCAAGAATTTTAAGATTTTGTCTCTCATATTTTGGGTATGTAGCCAGGAAGGACCAGTCTTTGAAGAATATCATGCTTAAAAGGGTCTAGAACAGTGCAGGAGAGGAAGATTATGAGATAGATTGACACAGTAACTGTAGAAATGAGAATAGGTATATCAGAGACAGTGAGATTGGCTTATGCTATAGCAGAGTTCAGAGCTATTATGCATAGAGTTGGCATGAGTTATAGTCAACTCAATGGCACATAGCAACCACAATTGAACTTTGACAAAATTTAGAAAATGCAAACCCTACCTGGTGGTAGGTTTGCACTGCCATCCCAAAGGCACAGGCTTAGAATCCACCAGCTGCTCTGTGGGAAAAAAAGATTGGCAGACTCCTCCAATGTAATTTGTTAAGTGCTGTCGAGTTGTAGGTGACTCATAGTGACGCTGTGAACAAAAGTCCTCAAACTTGTGTGACTTTCATCCTATCTCCAGGATCATAGGGTTTCCAGAGGAAAGCTATTTCGGAAGTGGATGCCACATCTGCTTCCAAGTTTGTTTTAATCGGGGAGTGCCACCAAGCACTGTCCGCCACGGGTAACCAACCATTAACGTATTTGACACATCAGTGTCACAGTGTTCAGTTTCACAGCAACCACAAGTTACCTCTGTATGGCAAGTGGGCACACCAGGGCTATACCACCTAGAAAAAGGTTTGAACAGAAACTGAAAAACAGGCCTGAGGGCAGTGGGTTAGAAGTCACCCACCTTTGGCTTGGTAGCATCACTTTCTCTCCACTCGGCCAACTGATCTCTCTCTACAACAACCCATGTAATTTACTGTCCCTGAAAACTCATGGAAGAGTCATGTATGAGTGGATTCCTTTTAAAGTAAATAACCACAACAATAGTTGGACTCTAAACCATGAGAAATCTTCCCAGGGGAAAAATCCATTTTATTCACCCATTAAATTATTTACAGATATTTTATATATACTCTTGTTTCTGACTTTGTTTAATGCAAATGCACAAGATTAAACTCTGCTTAATTTACATCTTCTTATTTCTTCTTTCTCTTTTGTATACTTTGCATTTCTTTGTTTTGACATTCAAATGAGTGGAAGGCTGGAATTTCAAATTTATACCTTGATTTTACCTATGATTTTAGAGTAACTTTTGATTCCGCAACTTGACAATTTGTTGGGTTTCAAAACTTACATAAATAGAAGCATACTGGAAAGAAATCTCCTTTTGGTAACTTGAATTGAATTTGGGGAAAGCTTAACAAAAGCTGCAAATTCAGTGTCATAGTATAGAGAACAAAGTATTCCCAAATAAATAAAGAAGAGCTCTTTAAATAATTTCTTTTTTAAACTTTTTTAAGCTAATGGATCAGATTTGATTAATGAAATAAGTGATAAATTTCTAATGATTTTCCTTAATTTGCTAAAACACTAAGAAGGAAGTAAGCAGTACTTATGTTTGCAGTTTTGTGGGAAATGCTATGTTGTTGTTGTTGTTATGTGCCGTTGAGTCGCCTGTGACTCATAGCTACCCTATGTACAACAGCCCTAAACTCCGCTCTGTCCTGTGCCAATCACACTGTCTCTGACACTCCCATCCCAATTATCCCAGTC
>NW_006400045.1:2725003-2749185 GCF_000299155.1 Elephantulus edwardii | reverse complement strand
ATTTTGTCAAAGGCTTTTTCTGCATCAATTGATAGGACCATATGGTTCTTGTTCTTTGCCTTGTTGATGTGATGAATTGCATTAATTGTTTTCCTTATGTTGAACCGTCCTTGCATACCTGTTATGAATCCCACTTGGTCATGGTGAATTATTTTTTTTTTTTATGTATCATTGGATTCTATTTGCTAGTATTTTATTCAGGATTTTTGCATCAATATTCATCAGTTCATCTCATTGAGATTCTTTCTCTCCTTTCCTAATGCTTCATCTTTCCAAGCATGAAATCCCTTTCCAAGGAATAGCCCAGCCTAAATACATGTCTGAAATATGAAAGACAAAGCTTCTCCATCCTTGCCTCCAAAGATCACTCTGGCTACACTGTCTCCAAAAGATATCTGTTTGTTCTTTTGGTAATCCATAGAATGAATATTCAGTACTCCAACACCTTAACTCAAAGACATAATTTTTTAAAATCCCTATTCATTGTCCAGCTTTCAGATGCATAGCAATTAATTGAAAAGATCATGACCTAAATCAGGCGCTCCTTGGATTTCAAACTAATGTTATTGCTCCTCAATACTTTGAAGAGCTCCTTGGCTACAGACTTTCCCAGTGCAATAAATTTCCTTATCTTCTGACTTCTGCTATCAGTGTGCTTGTGAATCCAAATAAGATCAAGTCATTGACAGTTTTAATCTTTTCTGCATCTATTATGATGTTACCTATCACTCTGTTTTACTGAAACTTAAGTTTAACTTCAATTAAAACTGATTTGAATTATTTTGATATATTGTTTATGATTTTTCTTCTTTCAACTTTATTATGATTAGCTAAGACTGTATGGAGATTCATGTAGTTTTGTGTAACCACCACATATTCTGTAGTTCAAGCCAAGTTTAAATAATTAGTAAGTTAATAAAAGAGTAAATTTTTGGCTTTTCCTTTATTTCAGTATTTCTCTGTAATTTAGACTATTTTTAAAATATTCTTGTTGTTAACTTTCCTCAATCTGAATCTGACTTGGTGACTGTATGAGGGATCTGAATTTTGCCTTATCCTATACCATTCTGATCACACCTGATATATTCAAGCCCATTGCTATAGCTATTGTGTTGAGCCATTTTAGTGAATGTCTTTCTTTCTTTTGCTGATCTTTCCAAGAATGATGTATTTTTCCAAGAACTGGTCCCCTCTAACAATATATCTAAGGTATGTGAGACAAAACTTCACCATCCTTGTCATTAAGTAGCATCTAGATGAATGTTCTTTTGGTAGTCTGTGGGATATTCAGTATTCTTCTGTAATACCACAACTCAAAGACATTGATTCTTCTTCTGTCATCCTTAGTCATTGTTTGACTTTCAGAGATATAACAAGTAATTGAAAAGACTAAGGTTGGATGAGGTGCACTTTAGTCTTTTAATTGACATTATTGCTTCTTAGCACCTTAGAGAAGTCCTTGACAGCTGATTTTCCCAGTGAAACACATGTTTGATTTCTTGATTCCTGCTATCAAGGATGTTGACAATTTTTGACAACTTCAATATTTTCTCCATTTATTATGATGTTAGTTTAGTGGTGAGAAATTTTGTTTCATGATGTTGAGATGTAATCTATATTGAAGGCTATAATCTATGATCATCTGTCACAAATGTTTCAATTCATGCTTGCATTCTGCAAGCTAGACTGTGTTTTATATATATTGCAAGTTGTTAATGAATCTTCTTCAGATCCTGATGCCACATTCTTCTTCATAAAATGCAGCTTTGAGTGATTTGCTAAACAAACAAATTGAGTAGGTATGGGAAAGGATGCAGCCTTGATGCAAACGTTTTCTTACTTAAAATTGTGCAGTGTTTCTTAGCTTTGCTTGGAAAATAGCTACTTAGTCTAGGAATAGGTAGCTCTGGTGGCCTAGTGATAAGAAACTGTACTGCAGTCCCAAAGGCAGACTGTTTGAATTCACCAGCTTCTCTGCAGGAGAAGGATGGGCAATCACCTCCTGCAGTGTACTGCCTCTGAAAACCCACTGGAGGATTATCTATGGGTCAATTCCAGATCAAGAGCACAAAACAAGAAGTCTAAATATAGGTTTTGCCTGAGCAAAATGAAGTGTTCTGAGATTTTCATTCTTCTCAATGTTAGTCACACTTTATTATGATCTATACAGTTAAGTGTCTTTCAATAATCAAGAAAACATTCTCACCTGGTGGACTATACTGGAGTCAGTATGACTGCATCTGTCAAAAAAAATTAATGAAGAGGTTCAACATCAGCAGTCAAAACTAGGCCAAAAGCTGACGGTGCAATATACAGTCAATTACTCATGTGCAAGTTTAAATTAAAACTCAAGAAAATTAAAACAAGCCCACAAGAACTGATAAATGACATTGAGTCTCTCTCATCTGCATTTAAAAACAATCTTAAGAATAGTTTTAATGCATTTAACAGTACTGATTAAAGACAACATGCATTTTGAAAAATCATCAAGAATATAAATCATGAAGAAAGCAAAAGGTCATTACAAAGGCAAGGGTAAAATAAAGACCAAAATGGTTGTTGGAAGACTCTGAGAATTACACTAGTATGCCAACTAGTCAAAATAAGGATAAGTAATTCTTGAAAGAAAAATATAAACAGAATATTTCAAAGGGCAGCTCAATAATACAAAGCAAAGTATTGTAATAAAATATACAAAGAGTTGGAGTTAGAAAATCAAAATGGAGGATCTCATTGAGTATTTCTCATTGTAAAAGAACTGGAAAAAATATGCATTACATACTGTAATACTGAGGATATTACAGGGAAAATTTTGAATGATCCAGGAAGAAGTATGTGACAGAAAAAATTGCTCTAAAGGTAAGTTTACGTACTTTTTGAGCACATGTGAGTATATGTTGTTGCTGTTGATTGCCTTCAAGTCAAATTGACTCCTAGTGACTTTATGAACAAAAGGCCTGGAGCTCCTCTATAACTATGGTCATTTATCAAAGAGTTTCCAAAGGCATGTTGTTTAGGAAGTGGATGCCACTCCTGCTTCCATAGAACATAGTACTTTTCACGGAAATGGCTTCAACAACTCTCACCTCTTGATTTGTGTATCTCTGATTCATCTTTCTCACCTTCTCCCTGAAATTGGCTAGGAGACTTACTTTGATCTAAAGGACAATAACATATGTGGCGGAAGTAATCTTGAATATGTATGTAGGACTTTTTACACTGGGACTTTCTGTTTCTTGATGATTATGGGTACCTTGTGACAACTATACGTAGATATACCTCAGCTAGCTGCTGTATGATGAGAGATCAAATCATTTCTATGATCTCCACTTACATCAAAACAACCACTAGAATAGAGAGGTAATCTCATACCAACCTACTCAAGTTAGCCCAGCCCAGGACTATGCCTAGATGACCCAAAGAATTGTATGAACCAATAGAATTATTATCAATCCACTCATTTTGAAGGTACTTTATTATGTATTAAAGCTAATTGATACTAAGAAATATATTGTTGATTGTTAGATGTTATATATCTCTCCCAACTCATGGTGATAATCTATATACGTTTGTTTTATATATATGGTTTTGTCCTATGTATACAAGAACAAACACTGCTCAGTCTTCTACCATACTAAAACTTAATCGACATTACAGTTATTATTATACAGTCAATACCCAAGGAATCCGTAGTTAAGAAATGAAAACACATTTTGCATTCTCCATATTTGTTGTAAAGAATGTTTCCAAAGTAACAAAGAGCAAGGGTATCAATTTGAAAACTGAAGTGAAACTGACTTAACCATGAATTGTTTCTTACCTTGTGAGACTTGGATAATTATAAAAAGAAGACTGTGGAAGAATTAGTGACTTTGAATTGAGGTGCTGGTAAAGAATATTGGATCTACCATGGGCTGTAAAATAATAGTCAAATATGTACCAGAAGAAAGGGAGCCAGTGTGCTCCTGAGAGACAAAGATGGTGAGAACTTATATAAAGACTTTGAGTAAATATCAGGAAGGATATGAAATGGAACATTGTGGTTGGAAAGACAAAGGGTCAGAGAAAGACAGGGAAACACTCAACTAGATACTTCGATGCAATGACTGCAACAATAAGTTTAAACACAGAGGAAGTTGTGATTCTGTGATGCCACAGAATCAGGCAAGGTTCATATCTGTTGTATACCTGAGGTTGCTATGAGTTAGAAGTGAAATGCCCTACGGCTAA
Organism: Elephantulus edwardii; assembly: GCF_000299155.1. NCBI lineage: Eukaryota > Metazoa > Chordata > Mammalia > Macroscelidea > Macroscelididae > Elephantulus > Elephantulus edwardii. The sequence continues at coordinate 2,744,955 of NW_006400045.1, read as the reverse complement.
CAATAAGCTCCTTGCAAGTTTATTTGTAAAGACACTTGAAAGATGAGGGATCTGAAGTTCAGAGAATTTAAGAAACTTATTGTAGCTCACCTAGCTACTGAATACAAGAATAGAAAAATCTGTTCTGACTGTAGTCTTTTGTCACAACATACTATTTGAAGACCAAGTCTATGACTGTTATTGTTGTTGTTATGTGCTGTCACATAACAACCCTATATGCTGACACAAAGCCTCCCTTGTCCTGAGCCAGTCCCACTGACTCCAATACACCTACCCCCATTGCCCTACTTACTGTATTCATCCACTTCATCCGGGGTCTCCCTCTCTTGCGCTGTCCCTCCACTCTTCTGAGTATGATGTTAAAATTCAGGTATTATTTTATAAGCAATGTTCCATTATAAAGGCTATTGTTCTTTAGTATCATCCAGCTAACCAGAACTCATAGTAGCCCTATGAAAAACATACCTGAATCTTCCCTCTCCTGAACCGTCCTCATGATATATGTTAAAGCTTATTATTACAGTTACTGTGCCAATTCATCTGGTTGGGATCTTTTACTTTTTCTCTTAGCCTCATTCTGATGTCTTTTGACAAGAACTGGCTCTTCTTGACAATACGTCCAAAGTATGTGCGATGAAGTTTCATCATCCTTGCCTCAAAGGAGCAATAAACTTGTTTGTTCTTTCTACAATCTCTGTGGTATTTATGATTCTTTCTCAACACCACAATTTAAAGCATTGGTTATTCTTTTCTCATCCTTATTCATTGTTCAACTTTCAGATACGTAAGAAATAATTGAAAATATCCTGGCTTGTATCGGGCTTATTTTAGTCTTTAAGCTTGTATTTTAGTCTTTAAGCTTTGTAGTATTTTACAGAGTTCTTTGACAGCTGATTTTGCCAGTGCAACACATCTTTTAATTTCTTGACTGTTGTTACCATGGATATGGATTTTGGATCCAAGTAAAATGAAATTCTTGACAACTCTGATATTTTCCCCATCTCTTCTGACATTGCCAATTGGTCTACTGGTAAGGACTTTTATTTTCTTGCTGTTGACTTGTAACCCCCATTGAAGACCCTAGTCTTTGATCTTCTACAGCAATACATAATATATTATATAGAGAGAGTTATGTATATGTATGTGTGTGTATATATATATATATATATATATATATATAATATTGTATATAGAGAGAGTTATTTCTATGTATATGTGTGTGTACATATATATGGAGAGAGAGAGAGTTATTCGTATATATGTGAAATGTCTATTTTGATGCAAAAGATATCTTAACTCATTTGGTGGAATTCTACAAAATTAACAGAATTGTTTTTCTTATTGGCAACTATTGATCTCTGACTGTGCCACTCTGTCTCATTAACACTTTTATTACCTTGTCAATCAAAATACCACCTGCATCAACCAGGGACTAAAAGGATTTGCCATTATTAACAAAACAGTCTGATGCCCAGGGGCAATGGAATCCTGCAGAAAGTAGAAGGATAAATCAGCAGGGATTTAGATAGCATTCTAGATGCAAAAAGCAATTCAGAAGTTTTTAAAAGAACTACTCTAAAATCATTTGATAAAATAGAATTTCTTACTGTCTGTAAATGTTTGGGATTTTAGCTTAAAAAACTTTCCTTCAAGGGATAAAAAATTGTGTTATTTTAAATTGTTTGAGGAATGATTTTATTGTAAAAGTATGCTGAATTGCATTGGTCTCAGGGCAAAAGTAATATGTACGCAATAAACATTTCTTATGTGCATTGCTAATTTTATCATTTCCTCTAATAGTGGCCTATTAGAGCAAACAGATTAGCAGTTAATTGGTATCCAGCAAAGAAATATCTTGACCCGTATTTACTGTTTTTTTCCATTAGTGATCTTAGTCAATATAAACATAAAATTCTAGAATCCAATGCTTGTCATTATCTTACAAAAATGCTGCATTTACCTTGTCATTATTTGTGAACTGTTCAACAAATTTCCTCACAGACTCATCCCTCTGGAACTTCCTTTGCTTGCTTTATATTCAGCTATCAGTAATTTCATGGTGATTATTTCAGTACGAACACAGACATTTTCAAACGCATGAGTAGTTAATTTTATTTTGTGATTTACCTTGTCTTATTGGGTATTTATAGAAAAGATATTTGCTTCAAATACCAAATTTGGACTTAGTAGAGATATAGATTACTGACCTCAAAAGAATATTCCTCTGTTTAGGTATATATACACCAGAATACCTGAGAATTATTTGTACAAATGATTTTTTTGGTTCTTTTCTCATCCTTATTCATTGTCCAACTTTCAGAAGCATAGGACATAATGGAAAAAAATATCATGGCTCAGATCAGGCTCATCTTAGTTTAAATTGACATCTTTGCTCTTTAGCATTTTACAGAGGTCTTTGACAGCAGGTTCTCTCATCTTTTGACTTCTTGACTGTTGTCAAGGATTGACATATAGGTTACTTTCAAGAAGTGGCCTATAGGTCCCAAATGCTTGAAGGAGCAAGAAAAATGTTATGAATTTAATTAATAGATAAGGTTAGTCAGGAGGAGATTGTGATAAAAAACAAAGAATATGGATGAAGATAGGGAAAGTATGCACATTGTGTATAGGCTTTTGTTTCCTATTGCTACTAAAATAGAAATACCTAAAGTGATGCTTTTAAAGAATGGAGATTTAGATTTTTATCTTTCCACGGTTAGAAGTCTGAATAAAGGGGTTTACTCTAAGGGGAGGCCTTTCAAGATGTATGACACCTTCTTTATATTTATCCTTGATGTTATGGGTCAATTCTAATTCTACAGTACCTAAAAACAAGCAAGTATGAATTGAATTATGTGGCAAACAACAAAAGTACATTATTGTGAAGTTAGTCTCAAGTCCACTTAATGACCTCATAAAACTGGACCCCATAAATGGAGTTAGAATTGACCCTCCAGTGAGTTTTCAGAGGCTGAAAGTCACAAGGGAGGAGATTTCCTCTCTTTCTCCTGCTGAGCAGCTGGTGGATTTAAATCGCCTGCCTTTGGTTTGGCATCACATTTCTTTACCTATGAGGCTATCAGAGATTAGTGAGAGTATAGGATAAAGAGAAACTGCCCTACATAATTTCCAAGGCTACAAATCTTCTTGATAATGGGTTGCTCCATTCTTTAAGCAGAGTGGTTAGTAGGATAGCAGTTAGTAGATTCTAATCACTGACATTTAGTTAGTAGTTCTGTGTTTAATTTCCTGTGCCACTTGTGGTATTAATCAAGGCATAAATTAATGTTATAAAAATGTCACTCTGAGGACTAATGTGTTTCTAATTCAAACCATAATACTGTAAATCACTTTATATGCATATCTGTTTATATTTATTGAGTTTAGAGAGATGTTTTTCAGAAGTAGACAGCTTTCAAAATTTGAACTAGATTCACAAGGGTTAGCAATATGAATATCAGATGTATCTTTGCTGAAACCAGAAAATACAAAAAAGATGTTTATTTGTATTTTACTCACTATGCAAAAACATTCAACTGTGTAGAATGTAAAACAGTTATGCACAACTTTGAGAAATAGGTTTTCAGAACACCTTATTGTGCTCACACAAAACCTCACACAGAACAAGAAAAACATTTGTTCAACAGTACAAGAGGATACTTCATGGCTTAAGATTAGGAAAGGTGTGTATCAGGGTTTTACATATTCAGTATGTGTGCTGAGCAAATAATTCAATAATTGGATTTTATAAAAGAAATGGAGCAACAAGACTCATCAGCAACCTGTATTATACAGATGACACAACTTTACAGAAGGTGAAGACTATGTGAAGTCATTATTAAAGAAGATCAAAGACTTTGTTCTTTTGTATGAATTATACTTCTATATAAACAAATCAACATCTTTCTCAACTGGATCAACAGTAAACATCATGATAGATGGGTAGATGATTGACATTGTTGATGATTTATTTTGATCCACAATCAATATCTGTGGTAACAACAGACAAGAGAGAAAAAGATTTTTTCTTATTTTTTATTTTTATGTTGTGAATATTTACTGCCAAGGCTCTCTTTAAAGAGCAATGATATCTGTTTAAAGACTAAGGTCTCCTTACCCAAGTCATGGCATTTTCAGTTGCTTCTTCTGTTCGTGAGAGTTGGACAGTCACTAAGGAAGACAGAAAATTAATTGATGTCCTTTAGTTGTGGTGTTGGCAAGGGTGTTGAATACACCACAGACTACCAAAGGAACAAAGAACTACATCTTGAAATAAATGCAATCATGGCAAGTGGTTAGAGGCAAGCACTGTGAAACTTTGTCTCACAAACTTTGGTCATGTTGTCATAAGTTGCCATCTATGGAAAAAGTCATTACACATAAAGAAAGTAGAAATCCACAAATGAGAGGAAAACCCACAATAAGATGGAATGACACAGTGACCACAACAATAAAATTAAGTATGACAACAATTGTTAGGATGTTGTGGGTGAGGGCAAGATTTTTATCTAATGTTCAAAGAATCTCTGTGAGTTGAAGTTAATCTGATGGCACCTCGGAATCACAATATATGCGTACAAAATTTGGACAGTGTTAAGAGAAAAATTGATGCCTTTGAAATGTGGTATGTCATTATTATGTGCATTTGAGTCAAGCATACAATATATAGTAACACACAACAGAGCAGAACCCTGTCCTGTCCTGTGCCATCAACATTTCTAACATATTGTCACTGTGTGAAATCACCTCTTTGAGGGTTTTCCTTTCCTATGTCATCCTTCCCGTGCTTCCAAGCATTATGTCCCTCTCCAAGGGATGTTGCCTCTCCTAGCAACAGGCCCAAAGTATGTGAGAAGAAACTTTATCATCTATGCTTCCAAAGCACACTCTTGGTTTCACCTTCTTCAAGACATATCTGTTTGTTCTTCTAACTCTCTAGGGAGTATTCCATACACTTCTCCAACACCACAGTTCAAAAGCACCATTTTTTTGTCATCTTTATTCATTATCTAAAACAAAAAAACAAAACCAAAAAACCTATTCATAAGAGTATCATGAAATTCAGATGGAATTGATTCAAGATCACATGTTAGTAATGAAAGAGGAAGTAGAAGCTGCTTTGAAGGCACTGGCAAAAAATAAGGCACCAATTATTGATGGGATACTAATAGTCTTGTTTCAATTAACAGATGCAGCCTTGGATGCACTAAGTCTATGCCAGGAAATTTGGAGAATGGCATTCTGGCCAATGGATTGGAAGAGGTCCATGTTTATTCCCATTCCCAGGAAGGGTGATCCAACTCAATGTGCAAATTATTGAACAATATAATTGATATTAGATGCAACCAAAATACTGCTGAAGATCATTCAAAAATGGCTAGAACTGTACATAAATAAGGAACTGCCGGTAGTTCAATCAGGATTTAGAAGAGACCATGACACCAGGGACATAATTGCTGATGTCAGATGTATGCTGGCTGAAAGTAAGGAATACCAGAAGAATGTCTATTTGTGCATTATTGATTATGCAAAGGCATTTAACTGTGTGGATCATGATAATTTGTGGATGACCCTGAGAAGAATGGGAATCCAGAACACTTGATTGTGCTCATGAGGAAACTATACACGGAGCAGAGGCTGTTAGAGGAATGGAGCAGGGGAGCACTGCATGGTTTGGAATTTGGAAGGAAGTGCATCAGGTTTGTATTCTCTCTCCATACCTGCTCCATCTATATGCTAAGAAAATTATCTGAGAAGCTGGAATGTATGAAGAGGAGTGTGACATCAGGACTGGAGGGAAACTCATCAACTTGTTATGCAGATAATACAACCTTGGCTGCTGAAAGTGAGAAAGTGAGGAGGACTTGAAACAATTGTTGTAGAACATTAATGAATGTAACCTTCAGTATGGATTGTATCTCCATATCAAGAAAACAAATATTCTTACCACTGAACCAATAGGCAATGACATGATGGATGGATAGGAGATAGTTAATTGAAACCACAATTGAATCCCTTTGTGCCAGTAGTCAGGAAATAATGAGACACATTGCACTGGGAAAATCTACAATGAGGAACATTTCCAAATTATTGAGGAGCAATGATGTCAATTTGAGGACTAAGGTGCTTCTGATTCAGGCCATAGGCTTTCCAATTATTAGTTACGCATCTGAGATCTGGACATTGAATAAGGATGACAAAAGAAGAACTGATGTCTTTGAGCTATGGTGTTATAGAAAAACACCGAACATTCCATGGACGGCCCAGAGAATGAACAGATATGTCTTGGAAGGTGGTGCAGCCAGAATGCTCTTTGGAGGCAAGAATGATGAGGCTTCATCTCACATACTTTGGACGTGTTGCTAAGAGATGCTGTTTCTTGGAAAGAGATATGATGTTGGGAAGGGAAGAGTGTCGGGAAAGGAAAGGAAGACCCTCAACAAGGCGGATTGACATGGTGACTATTGCAATGGGCTCTAATGTGAGAGGTAGTGTAAGCATGGCACAGGATAGAATAGTGTTCAGATCTTTTGCTCATAGGGTCTCTATGAGTCATGCTCAACTTGACAGTACCTAACAACAACAATTCATTGTCTAGCTCTCAGATGAATGTTGTTGTTGTTGTTGTTATGTGCTGTCAAGTCACCTGTAGCTCAAAGTGACCCTATATACAACAGCCCTAAACCCTGATCTGTCCTGTGCCAATCTCACTGTCTCTGACACACCTACCTTCATTACTCCAGTCACTGAATCTATCCACCTCATAGAGGGTCTTTCCCTTCTGTGCTGTTCCTCTACCCTCCCAAGCATGACCAGTCCCAAGGACTGGTCCCTCCTTGCAATATGTCCTAAGTATGTCAAAAGAAGCTTCAGAATCTTTGCCTCCAAGGAAAAGCCTGGTTTAACCTTCTCCAGGATGAACCTGTTCATTTTCTTAGCAGTCCATGGTATAATCAATACTCTTCTCTAACACCACAGCTCAAAGGCATCAATGCTCCTTCTATTGTCCCTAGTCATTGTCTAACTCTCTGATGCATAGCAAGTGATTGCAAAGACCATGGCCTGTATCAGGTGCACCTTAGTCTCCAGAGTGATATTATTGCTCTTCAGTATTTTGGAGAGATCCCTAACAGCAGACTTTCCCATCACAATACATCTTTTAAATTCCTGGCTGTTGGTGCCAAGAGTGTTGACTGTGGAGCCAAGCAAACTAAAGCTGTTAACAATCTCAATCTCTTCACCATCCATGTCCTGATGCTGCCAATTGGCCCAGCAGTGAGAATCTCAGATGCATAGCAGTTGGTATTGACAAAAATCTTTAATATTATCATAGAATTATGAAAGAAAGACATATATTTTGGATAACATGCAGCCATAATGATTCCAAGGACTGAGCATCTTGTGGTTTGTTTTGTTTTGTTTTTACACGATAGCAAGAGAGGATAGTTCCTGGAGAAAGATTATACTCAATAGACCACAACAGGGTTAGCTAAAAAGAGTGTGTTCCCAAATGAGTTGGATTGACTCAGGGGATGTAACAAAGAGCGCAAGCCCTACAACAAGTGTGAGGTTGGTGTAGGACCAGGTAATGTTTGACTTTATTATACATAGGTTTTCTTTGAGTCAGAATCACCTCGACACCTCTCCAAAACAATGGGAATACTTTGGAAGTAGAGAAACATGAGAATTTAACATTTAGAAAGGTCCTAGAGTAGAGATATTAAAAGAATTATCCTAAATGATAATCATAATAAATTATAAACAGTAATTTCTACTTAGAAGAATTTATTGAAACAAAACCACTACATATTTTCAACTTGCACATCAAATGAAGAGAATAGAATAAAGTATAACTTTACATTTTTCTCATTGAGAATGATAGACAGTATTTATCAAATATATAGATTATAGAAATTTGATCTCTTAATTGATATAAGCTCAAGCAATAACTGAATAGTATAGTTGCTTACTTTATCAGATACTTCTTAGTCATTTCTCTTTTTGACTTCTCTTTTCCCTAAGAACTTTGGCCTCATGTTCTACTCCAATCAATATTATGGAAGATTTACACCGTATGAATACTTGCAGACTTAAACTGCTTAAAGACTAAAAATAGTACTTTGTTTTTGGGAGCAGAAGTGGCATCACTTCCTAAACAACATGCCTCTGGAAACTCGATGAACTTTGATAAATGTCTATAGTTGTAGAGGGGCTTCAGGTCTTTTTTCATAGAGTCACTATGCATCGTGCTCAACTCAAAGGCTATCAACAACAAGAAAAACATAGTTGGGATAGTGTTCTTGTTAAATTTGCTAAAGAATAGATTGCCTCCCAGAAAATGTGGAAGAAAGAGCTGCTAGTTTCCTAGTAGGACAACTTTGAGCAGAGACAGTCAATGATTTGGTCCTGTGAAAATCAATACCTTTTTTCTTCCACTGGATTGCTCATATCTTCCTCCTTACCTCCTTTCTTGTTTTCTTTCTTGAAGCTTTCCAGATATATACTGTGTGGATGGGCAAATGCACTTGCATATTGACCAAGTGTGTCTATCCATAACTACTCATTAAGCAATGGAAAGGTCCTAAAATATTACTTTGAATTCCTGTGTTTCATGACTGCCTTCTATTTCCCCCTCATCATTAAACCCTGAAATTAAGGACAGACCTTAATTTTTGACTAAACTGTTTTCTAGAGAGCTATGAACTTGGACAAATTAAGACATTTTTACTTTATCTGCTTTTTCAGAATCATAATTCTGAATCACAGTGAATCATTTTATTGTCTGATAATCATTGTTGTTATGTGCCAATATAGTGACCATATGTACAACAGCTCTGAACACTGCTCTAACCTGAGTCAACCTTATTGTCTTTGACACACTTACTGCCATTACTCCAATAATTATGCTTTTAAATAAACCTAAAATCAGTCTAGATAAATAAATACATAAGTTTATATGTTACTTAATCTAAAAATTATAAGTAAAATTTTAATTTTAATATATGCTATTCCTCTTATACTTTACATTTTATTTATTTTTTTTTAATTTCCATTATTCATTGTTGGCACACTTTCCTCCCTGTCCACCCTCCACCCCCACCTCAGTTTGCTTCTCTCTTTGACAAGTAAAAAAAAAAATTCATTGTTATACAATCTCCTCCGCCCCAAGTCCACTTCACTATGCAGGTTTCATTCTGGATTTTTGTCATGACAATAATACCTAATCAATATATTCTTCCTAACAGTACTCTCCCTCATCTGTTTCAATGCTGTATATGTTGTTTATCCCCTCTTAGTTTTCTTCCAACTCTGATGTCAGTCCCGCTTTATAACAGTGACACTATGTAGTATTTGTCCTTTTGTGACTGAGATATTTTACTCAGCATAAAAATGGGTACAGAAGCTTTGGTATATTCATACAATGCTGTATTGAAAAACAAGAAACTTATGAAATAATATACAAAATGGGTGACCCTGGAGGACATTTTGTTTATTCTTATATTAATTGACAAATAATTACTTAAAAATTGGTTTAGCTTTTTTGCAGAACCTCGAGAGTCCTTCAATTAATTACTAAGAAACCCCACTGATGGCTTGGCTATGAGTCAGTTCTGCCTGAATTACAATGGGTGAGTGAGAAAGTCGTTCACTCACATAGGAACGTATCAAATAATTCTATCTGGTTTATATGGTTGTTCTTAGGTGCCATCGAGTCATCTGTGACTAAAAAAGATCTGAGGATCAAGGAAATGGATTTGAATTTCAGTTATGGCATTCACTAGTTGTGTGACATTGAAATTTGTTTTATTCCTCTATAAATACAACATCAAGAAAATAAAGATTCTCACTACTGGACTAATTGACAGCATCAGGATAGATAATGAAGAGTGAGATTGTTAACAGCTTCTACAATTAACAATTGGCTCTACAATTAACACCCTTGATACCAGCAACCAGGAAATCAAAAGACAAATTGCATTGGGGGAAAATCTGCTGTCAGAGACCTCTCTAGAGTGCTGAAAAGGAACAATGTCTGTTGGAGATAAAACATGCCTGATTCAGGGTATGGTCTTTGTAATTACTTGCTATACATCAGAAAGCTGGACAATGACTAAGTTTGATAGAAGGAGAACTGTGAGTTATGGTGCTGGAGAAGAGTATTGAATGCAATAGCATGGACTGCTAAGAGAACAAACATGTTCATTCTAGCGAGGGTAAAACCGGGCTGCGACTTGAAAGTAAGGATTCTGAAGCTTCGTCTGGCATACTTTGGTCATGTCTTAAGGAGCAACCAGTTCTTGGAAAGGGACATCATGCTTGAGAGAGTGGCAGAGAAAGAGAGGAAGACCCTGAATGATTGGATTGAGTCAGTGACTGGGGTAATGGTGGTAAGTGTGTTAGAGATAACAAGTTTGGCTCAGGATAGGGCAGGGTTCAGAGCTGCTGTACATAGGGTCGCTATGAGTTGCAAGGACTTGAAGGCATATAACAACAAGAACAACAACAATTGAATATCTTAATATACAGGGGGAGCTCTGGTGGTTTAGTGGTAAGAAGTTGCACTTTTAATCTAAAGGTGTAGAATTCAAATCTACTAGCTACTCTACAAGAGAAAGACAGGCAATCTCCTCTTGTGCAATATACAACTTCTGGAAATCTGCAGAAGAGTTAGCTATAAGTTTATTCTGATTTGAAGGCACACAGCAACAATAAATCAATATATAGTAATAAAATTACTTCAGTAATCTTCAAGCCAATTCCAACTCATGGTGTCCTAGCAGTTTTTAGAGTAGAACCAGCGAGTTTGTGGTGACTGATTTTCTAGAAGTAGATAACCAGATTTTTCTTTTGAAGCATTTTTATGTGGAAGAAAATATCCAACCTTAATGTTAGTAGCTAAGTGAGTTAATTTTTTGTACAAGACTATGACTAATAAAACAAAAAGCAATATTGTATATTAACTCATTTTGGCTAATAATATTAATTGCCACTAAATCAACTCTGACTTATGGCAAGCTTCTAAGACAGATTAAAACTGCCTCAAAGTGTTTTAAAAACTGTAAATCTTTATGGAAGCCAACTGTCACATCTTTCTTCAACAGATAGACTAGTGGGTTTGCTTCATCATCCTTTAAACTAGCAGCCAGTGTTTTAGCCACTGAATCACTTGGGATCTACTTTCATGAAATAGTGCTCTACAAATATGTTTAATTGTTAAAAGAATTTACATTTCTTATTAACATAATTTACATTTCGGTAAATGTCAGGTTTACTGTCTTACTCTCTTCCCCAGTTGTCACATAATTTAGTTTCTTTTAATAAGAAACTATTTCCTTTCTTCATGTTCCTTAACTGTACATAGTATGAAAATTTGATGTTAATATCAAAATATAATATTAATTTCTGAGTCATCTGGAGTAAATCACTGTCTGTGGTTCTGTTTTCTCAAATGCAAAATGGAAAAGGGAACACTTACCTTTTCTGTATGACACAGTGATCTTTGGAAAGAAGGATGCATTCATCACAAGAGCCATTTTAAAAAATTCTTTGAAAAGAGTAGATCATCAATAAAATTCTTTTGAATTCATCTATTTATTTAATAACATTAAAAATAGTGAGTAAGAAGAAAAGAAAGACTGAAGTTATTCTTCAAATATGCTCGAGGGTAAGAAGATGAAAAAGCTTAAAAAAAGACAAAAATTATAAACATTTATGACTTTTTATCTTCAGTGTAGGAAAATCTTCATTTCTACATATTTCTCATTAAATCATTTTAGTGATTTCAACAGAAGGATGATCACACATTCAGATAGAAAATAAGTCAAATATATTCTAACTCACAAAGCAAGATTAGCTGACGTGTATGTTTTAACTAATATGGTAACAAAATAACTAATGACTGGATATCTATGTTTGTAGTTTGTTGTTTTTATTGTGAAGTGCCACTGAGTCAACTACAACTCACCTCAACACTAAAACAATGGATCTGACAGACCTTTGTCTGATTCTGTGCCAACCTCATTATTGCTTATATGTTCAAGACAAATGGATGCAGTCACTGTGGCAATTCATTTTTCTATGACTCTCCACCTTTTTGAGCTTGATGTCTTTTTCCAAAGACTGGCTCCTTCTAACGACATGCACAAAATACATATCTTTTCTGACTATGTGACTATTTCTAATCATATTTTTTGTACATTCTTTTATTTCTCATAGTCATTGCAACATTGATCTAGTTATTTTTTTAAATAAAATTTTTCTTTTATACTGGTTTACTTCAAAATTTTTATACATTGTTTTCCACACTGGATCTTTCCTCTTTCCTTTACTCACCCTTCCCTCCACCCATCAAATTTTGAAATGTGGGGTCAGGATTGGTGACAACTTGGGTTGTTTCACTATTGTGAACAAAGCAGCAATAAACCCATGTTTGCATATATTTACTTTGGTGGCAGTTCTAGTTTCTTTAAGATATATTCTCAGTAGTAGAGTTGCTGGGTCAAATGGTATTTCTATTTCCATCTTTTTGAGAAAGTGCCAGACAAAATTCCACAGTGGTTGCACCATTTTACACTCCTACCAACAGTTAATATGAGTTCCAGTTTCTCCACAATTTCTTCAGCATTTGTGGTTTGCTGTTCTGTTGACTTACTGGGATGAGATGATATCTCATAGTTATTTTAATTTGCATCTTTCTTAGATCTAGGGTAGTCCAAAAGTAGTGCCTCTCTGGCATTTTGAAAGGTGGTTCTGAACCTGAGCCAACTTCATAATTTCTGACATACCTGTGACACTGTCCATCCCTCTCCTCCAGCATCTTCATTTCTTGTTTTGATCTTCTACACTTCCAACCATCATATCCTTCTCCAAGGGCTTATCCCTCCTGACAACATAGTCAAATGATATGAGATAACTTCAAGATCCTTGCCTCTAAGGAGCAACTTGTCTGTACTATCTCCAGGATAGACTTGTTCATTCTCTTGGCAGTCCATAATATATTCAATACTCTTCTCCAGCCCCACATCTCAAAGCCTTAAGTTCTTCTTCTGTCATCTCTGGTCATTATCCAGCTCTCTGATGTATAACAAGTAATTGTCAAGATCATGGCTTGACTCACAACCTTACTCTGTTTAGCACTCTGAAAAGGTGCCTGACAACAGATTTCCCTAATGCAACTTGATTTTTGATTTCTTGAGTGTTGGTGGAAAGAGTGCTGATTATGGAATTGAGAGAGCTGAAATTATTCACAATCTCAATCTCTTCTCCATCTATCTTAATGCTGTCAATTGGCCCAGTGTTGAAAATCTTTGTTTTCTTGATATTGAGCTTTAAGTCATAGTGCAGGCTGCAGTCCTTGACTCTCTACAGCAAATACTTCAGTCCCTCCTCATTTTCAGCAAGCAAGGTTGTTTTAGCAGCATAATGCATGTTGTTGATGAGTCTTCCTCCAACCCTGATGTCACATTCCTCCACATAAAGTCCTGAATTATCTCTTCTGTATATAGATTGAAAAGGTATGGTTTTGTATCAGATAGTCATATGATCTATTATTATACCAGAAATGAAGATGAGGAAAAAACAAGGTGCACTAGAAAACAATATTAGAAAACATTTCTTCTAAAATGGTCTACTCTAAATTTAGAAATGCAAGAAACATTGTCCCTTTGCCTCCTCTGAATACTTTCATACATGATTATGAAGCTGATCTGCTGTCACCACCTTCTCCCAATCTGGGGCTGAAGCCAACATGAAAAAGAGGGTAACTCCAACAAAATCACAGAGGGGGAAAAAAGGAGTTAGAGCTAAAGAGAGATATTATGTAAATTTTTTTATCTATATTTTTAATGGCAAAGAGAGTGAGAGAAGCCAGTTTTAGCTGAGACTTTAATTAGTTGCAGTCCTAGCATCTTATGTGATATAGTGTTACTTAGATTCCTTATTTAATCAGTCAAATTGAGTGGTGATACTTCTCTATGGAAGTACTGAAGTAAACTACTTCTGGGAAAAATGTCAAATAAAATCAAGTTATAATAATACTTATATTCTGGAATAATGTGACTTTCTACCCATTGAAAATATCTTATCAAATGGCTTTGATTTATGGCTTGTGAATGAATTTATTTAATTCAAGAGTTTCTCTGGGCCATTCCATCTGTTAGCAATTTTTAGTTAATTTGTGACTCTTTGTGACATGTGTGGAGTTTAATCAACTTGGATCTCTGCTATCTTCAAAACTTCCACAGGAGAATTCTTAACTATCTGAGATCTGTCCTGAAATCACTTTAGTTATATATGTATTTTTTTTTCCACACTTAGCTTAAGTAGTGAAAAATGAGGACGTTGATAAGGAGGATACTAAAGTGGTTTCTGAGAAATGTGATGAGAGCTTGATATAGAATAATGAAACTGATGCTAAAGAGAATGCAAATTTCTTCAAGTATGATTGGAAAATGGATATAGACAAAGTAAGAAGAAAAACTAATCCTGATGCCAAGATTTTGAAGCCCACAAGTCTTTTTCTTAACCCACTGTCAAAAGTAATCAACGTGAAATCAATTTGAGAACAAGTATTTGATGTGATGTTAGAGTCCTTCTTTGATTTCATTTCCTGGATAGTAAAAAAAGAAATAGATTTTTGTGCTGATGTTTAAATTTTTACTTTTATTTGTGCACTGCTTTATTTTGATGGAATCATAGTGGATCCTTTAACTCCCATTAACTTGAGAAATGCATTCAAAATGTATTGATTAATTTGAATAGGTGGACTTTTCAATGGTTTGAATGACTCACAAATAATTTAATAACCATCTTAATTCTTAGAATTATTTGTAGTCATGAGTAAAATTATATTTTTAAGGAAGCCAAACTGTATCTTTAACTAAGTTATAGTGACCACAATTAATGATTATAATAATAATAATTTAAAATAGTGCATATTAATGTAAATTTTCATGAACGTTCATGACAATACAGTAGAAAGCACTTGAACTCATTTTTCTCATATCATAAGTTGTTTCACTGTCAATTTTTAAAACTTAAGTTTATCTCTGAGACCTAGTAAAAGTATCAAACACTCAAATTGAATAAACTTTGATTATTGTTGCTGTAATTGCAATCGTTTCAGTTCCTCTTAATACCGACCTCATGTATCATATAATGAAAGTTGCTCGTAGTGCCAATTTACCATCTTAATGATTATTGCTGTTTCAGTTCACTGGTGTATTTTCTGTATCCATCCATCTCATTGAAGGTGTTTATGTTATTTTTTCACACTCTGGTAAACACAATATCCTCTTCTAGAGATTGGTGCTGTTGTTAATATGTAATGTCCTGCGTCAATCTCACTATCTCTGACACACTTGACCCATAACCACAGTCAGCGTGCTAATTCATCTCATCCAGTGTCTTCTTCTCATGCATTGACTCTCCACCCTTCCAAGTATGATGTCCTTCTCCAAGGACTGGTCCCTTCTGGTAACATGTCCAAAGTATGCAAGACCTTGTTTAAAAATCCTTGTCTCCAAGGACCAACCTGGTTTTCTCTTCTTCCAGACAGACCTGTTTGTTCTGTGGGAAGTCCATGGTATATTCAGTACTCTTACCTGTCACCACAATTCAAATACATTGGTTCTTCCGTCATCCTTAGCCATGTCCAGCTTTCCTCCTTATAAAAATACAACTATACTGAAGCAAATTAAAGTCTCAAAAAGTATTATGTTGTCTCTAGAAGTTTATCTAGTAGTCTAATGGTAAGGAGCTGTATTGCTAACCTGCAGGCACACGGTTCAAATCCATAGGAGAAAGATGGACATTTTTTTCTTATGTGATTTACTGCCTCTGAAAACTTTTTGGAGGGTGAGCTATGAGTTGGTTATGGCTTGATGGTACATAAAAAAACAAAGTGTTCACTTGACTAATTTTTGGAAGTAGTTTGCTAGGCCTTGCTTGCTAGTTTGTTTTAGGAAGCTCCACTCAAACCTGAAAATCATGGGTGGCCTTCTGGTATTTGAAAGATTCATGACAAAGTTTTCAGCATCAAAGAACATCTAGGTAGCAGAAATATTAAATAGGCACTGTTTTATGTACTTTTAATTATATATTTATATTGTGTTTCTTTTTTTATTCCCTCATGGAGCTGTTGGTGTATTTGAACTATGTGCCTTTAGAATGCAATGCAACTTCTTATAACTAGGCCACCAGAGCTCCTGCATTTGTGCTGGGATCCATGGGTTGTTCTGTGGTTTGGTTTTTTTCCCTGCCTCAGAGGCCTCATTCTATCAGTATTTTATTTATGTCTCCATATCTTCAACATTTAATTTTCTTATCTATTTTTGTCAGTCTATACATATACTGGTATTGTTCATTTTTACAAAAATACCGTTAAGAAATTTATGATTTAATAGATATCTGTTGAAATGTATATATTCAATAGATTTGCATTCAACATCTGTTATGTTACTAGAATATTTGGTGTGCTAGAAAAGCAAAAATGAATGAAAAAGAAAAAAAAAATCACTATTATAATAGGGAGCTCCGGTGGCCTAGTGGTAAGAAGCTGTACTGCAATCTCAAAGGCATGCTCCATGGGAGAAGGATGAGCAATCTCCTCCCCAGCAAATTGCTGCCTTTGAAACTCTACTGGAGAGTGAGCTATGAGTAATTTCCCACTCGATGGATCACAATAACAACACAATAATGGAGAAAATGTTAAACTAAGTGGAAATAAATGATAAATTAAGAAATAAATCAAATACAATTTTAAACAACAACAAATGCTGTTGAGAAAATAATAGTAGGAAAGGAGTACTATAGATAGTACTCAAGAAAAAGGAGTTGGAAATTTTCTATTGATCACTCAAAGAAGATATTACTGAAATTTGTTATTTGAGAGAAGATTTGAAGGAAGAAAAAAGTAAATTAGAGACTTATTCAAAAGAAACAATGCTTCAGACAGCTGGAATAGCATGAACTGAGGACCACTGGGCAAGACCATTTTTAAAGTATATTTCAGAGAAAGAAGGAGAACAGTTTTACTGAAACTGAAGGAGACATGTGGACAGTTGTAGAATTTGAGGTAGTAATAAGGGGGATAAATCACAAGGGGCTTGCAATATTAAAAAAAAAAAAAAACAAACCCACAAACAAAAAGCTTTGGTGCTGTATCTGCAAGCCTTTTTATACCATAGGCTAGAGTTTCTAAGTTTGGTCTTGTTTTGTCTTTTATGGTCCTAATAGTTTTGAGTTTTACACTTATGTCTCTGATCCACCTTGAGTTGACTTTTGTCTGTGGTGTAAAATGTGGATCCTGTCTAAGCTTTCTTCTGGTTTTGTTGACACCAGCACACCATTTGTAGAAGAGGTTGTCATTTTCCCATTTCATAGGTTTTGTTTCCATGCCAAGTACCAGGTGACCATAGTTAGATAGATTGATTTCTGGATTCTTGATTCTGTTCTACAATGGCCTATGTATCTTCCATTATATCAGCAAATGTTATGCTGTTTTGTTTACTACAGCTGTGTAGTATGATCAAAGAGTGTTATGCCTCCCCCATTACCTTTATTTTTCAGAGGTGTTTTGCTTATTTGGGGTCTTTTTCCTTCCTAAACAAAATTTCAAAATACTTTTGCTGGCTCTTTGATGAATGATTTTGGTATCTCTGTTGAGAGTGCATTGAATATGTATATTGATTTTGGTAGGATTGTCATTTTCACAATATTGAGTCTTCTTATCCATGAATGGGACATAGCCAGGAAAGGATGATATCTTTGAGTTAGACCTTTTAAATATCAAGCCCTTGAGCACACCAGAAACTTTACACAATAGGGTAAAATAAGGAAACCTACATACTGGGAAAAATATTTGGCAGGTATATTTCATACAAGTGGCACGTAACTAAAGTTTACAGAATATTATAGGGCCTCCACAACAAAAAGACCAACAGCCCAAAAACAAAATAGATAAAAGACATAAATAGACTCTTCACTAAAGAAGACATTTAGATGATCAACATATACGTGAAAAAATGTTCAAAATTACTAGCAATTAAAAAGATGCTAATTAAGACAGCAATGAGATACCATCTCACTTTAGTAGCAGTAGCAAAGTTTAATAAGACAGTAAGCAAGAAATGTTGGAGAGGATTTTCAGAGATCAAAAATTTCTTGCACTGCTGGTGGGATTTAAAATGCTCCAACCACTCTTGGAGGCAGTTTGATGTTTCCTCAAAAAGTTGAACATAGAAATCACATTCAATCTATTTATTCCAACCACAAAAACACACCCCAAGGAAATCAGAACTGAGACATGAATGAAGATGTGCACACCTATGTGCATAGTAACATTATCATAATATTAAGAGAACGGAAACAACTCAAATGCCTATCAACAAATGAATGGACTCAGAAATTGTGGTATATTCACACAATGAGACATTATGCTGCACGAAAGTCTAGAGAGCATTATGTTGAGCGAATGAATTCTGTCTCATAAGAACAAATACTGCATATGACCATCATTGTAAAAATAAAAGGAAAATTGAGCAAGATGTGTGTAAATGTTCAAAAATGAAAAGGAGAAAGGGAGATGGTGGTAGAAAGAGGAAAAGGAAGGAAATCATTAGCATAGTAGAGGTTAGCGGGTATATGGAGGCCTGAAGGAATAGGAAAGATTCAATAGGGCCTGAGGTCCACATCAGGTCCTCATGGCTGACAGGATTGACAGGACCCAGATTCCAGCTGGAAACAAAGGAGGATGCTTCAACGATTCAGATCCTCCCAGAAGAGCCATGGGTGAGCATTAACGTTATTGGTAAGTATATTTATTTTCTCCTGGACACAAGAGCCTATTATTTGGTCCTAAAAGACTTCTGAGTTTCCAACTCTTCTCACTATTTCTTAGTTGTTGGAATTGATGGAAAACTTCATAAGCAGTTCCTTACTTCACCTCTGCCTTGCATGCCGACTTCCAAGTTGTAAAACAACCCAGTGGTAGATGGAATTTGGTACAGGACTTAAGAACAATAAATGACATAGTTGAGCTTCTATATCTTGTGGTTCCTAATCTTTATACTATAATAGACAAAGTGCTAGTCAATAAGCCTTTCATTTTAAGAACTACCTTCCCTTTGTAACTTGATTTGTGCCACTGTTAAAACCTCTACTTGGAATATAATTGCTCTTTTAACTTGTTAGTTAAATTTGTGTCTTCTAGGCTGCAACAGTTCCATGATACATCTTCAAGGATATAAATATGTACAGCTAAGAACAATTGATAACAGTGCATCTAAATTCCAAAATCAATCTCCACAATAGTCTATGTGTTTTCTATTGTCAAAGGGGCTCTTTAGAGTAGTGAGAGAATATCTTCACCCTGAAGCCTACAATGTCCCTTTTCAGCATGAAGTAGCTAAGAGTATACACAGTCCTCTTTTCCTTATGAACCAGGGTGAAATCTCTCTCAGGGAGAAGTGATGGGGAATGGCAAAGAACACACTGACAAAAGAGATTAATCAGAGCTGGTTGTGACAAGGACTGTGACGCGCACTGTTGAAATGGGACAATAAAACAGACTTTAAAGAAAAAAAATAGAGAGGAACGAACTGAGGGCGGGGGGGTAGAGGAAATAGTCCAACAATGAATGAATGGGAATCCAAAATCTCTGTAAATGTTCATTAAAATTAATAAAATGAAAAAAAAGAAAAGACAATAATAATAGGCATAGGTCAATTGTTGTTGTTGTTATGTGCTGTCGAGTCGTTTGCGACTCATAGCGACCCTATGTACAACAGCCCTAAACCTTTCTCTATCCTGTGCCATCGCATTGCCTCTGACACACCCATCCCGATTACTCCAGTCACTGAATCAATCCACCTCATACAGGGTCTTCCCCTCCTGTGCTGTCTCTCTGCTCTACCCAGCATGATGTCCCTCTCTAAAGACCTGTCTCTCCTTAC
>NW_006400045.1:2714566-2724490 GCF_000299155.1 Elephantulus edwardii | reverse complement strand
TTCTCCTCATAGAGCCCAGCCTCTCGGATAATCTGCTCTGTATACAGGTTGAAAAGGGATGGAGACAGGACACATCCATGATGTACACCCTTCCCAATTTTGAACCATGCAGTGTTGCCCTGCTCTGTTCTGACTACTGCCTCTTGGTCCAAGTATAGGTTTCACATTAGTATGATTAAATGTTCTGGGGTTCCCATTCTTCTCAGAGTCAGCCACAGTTTGTTATGATCAACACAGTCAAATGCTTTTGCATAATCAATTAAACACAGATAGACATTCTTCTGGTATTCTCTGCTTTCAGCTAAGATCCATCTGACATCACCTACAATATCCCTAGTACCATGACCCTAATAACGAATTTTATAAAACATAATGTAAATAAATCTCCACACATTTTCAATCTATAAGCAGAACAGATTATCTGGAAGATTGGGATCAATGAGAAGAAATGTGGCATCAGGATTGGAGGAAGAACTCATCAACAATCTGCATTATGCAGATGACACAACCCTACTTGCTGAAACTGAGGAGGATCTGAAGTGCTTGCTGCAGAAGGTCAAGGACTTCAGCTTTCAATATGGACTGAAGCTCAATATCAAGAAAACAAAGATTCTCATCACTGGGTTGATTGGCAGCATCATGATGGATGGTGAAGAGATTGACATTGCAAAAAACTTTAGTTTGTTTGGCTCCACAATCAACACATTTGACACCAGCGTCCAGGAAATGAAAAGACGTATTGTATCAGAATTCCCATTTTTCCCAAGGTTAGCTAAAATTTCTACAATTTCATGTAGTCAAATGCCTTTGCATAGTCAATGAAACACAGATAGACATTCTTCTGGTATTCTCTGCTTTCTGCCAACATCCATCTGACATTGACACTAATGTCCCTAGTGTCATGACCTCTTCTAAACCCAGCTTGTATTTCTGATAGTTGACTGTCAATGTACTGTTCAAGTCTTTTCTGGATAACCTTCATCAGGATTTGGCTAGTGTGTGATATTAGTGATAAGTTCTATAATTTCCACTCTTTTTCAGATCAGTTTTTTTTTTTGGAATGGAAATAAATATGCATCTCTTTCCAGTCAGTTGGCCAAGTAGTTGTCCTCCCAATTTCTTGGAACAACTTGGTTAGCACAGGCAGGGCAGCATCTGCTTGTTGAAGTATGTCAATTGGTATTCCATCAATTCCTGGGGGGTTAATTTTTGTCAAGTCCTTCAGAGCAGCCTGTTCAACCTCCTTCATCACCATTGCCTCTTGCTCATACATTGTTTCTTGAAATTCTCTGTCAGACAATTCTTTTTGGCACAATGACTCTGTATATTTCTTCCATCTGCTTTTAATGCTTTGTGAATCATTCAATATTCTGCTCATAGCTTTCTTACACATTACAATGCGTGGCTTGAATTTATTATTTAGTTCTTTCAGCCTAAGCAGTGCTGAGCTTGTTCAGGTCTTTTTGATTTCTGACTCCAGCTTCTTGTAAATTTCATTATAGTATTTTACCTTGTCTTCCCTAGCAGCCCTTTGAAATCTTCTATTCAACTCCTTAACTTCTTGATTTCTTCCTTTTGCTTTGGATTCTTGGCACTCTAGTGCAATACTCAGTGTATCTTTTTTTACATCCATTTTGGTCTTTTCTTCTTCCTTCTTAGTAATGATTTTTTTGCATTCTTCATGAATGATACTCTTGCTATTTTCCCACAGCTTATCTGTTCTTCATTCAATGGTGTTCAAGGCCTCAAACCTATTCCTGAGTTGGTTTTTAAATTCATGGGAGATAGACTCAAGGTCAAACTTTTATTTCTGTGGATATGATTTAAACTTCTTTAGTTTTAATTTGAACTTGCATATCAGCAGTTGACGGTCTGTTCCACAATTAGCCCTTGACCAAGTTTTTACTGCTGATGTTGAACTTTTCCAATGATTCCCTCAACATATGTAATAAAACTGATTCTTCTGCATCTAATCAGATGAAACCCACTTGTATAATCTGCATTTATAAAATAAACAATGAATTGTGGCTAACCTTGTGGAAAATGGTAATTTAGGAACACTTGACTATGTTTATACAAAACCAATAATTGCTGCAGAAGGTCAAGGACTGCAGCCTTCAATATGGATTGAAGCTCAACATCAAGAAAACAAAGATTCTCACCACTGGGCCAATTGAAAGCATCACTATGGATGGCGAAGAGATTGATATAGTTAACAGTTTTCATTTGCTTGACTAGACAGTCAACATTCAGCCAGGATATCAAGAGATGAATTACATTGGGAAAATCAGCTGTCAGGGACCTCTCTAGAGTACTGAAGAGCAATGATGTCAGGCTGGAGCCTGAGGTTTGCCTGATATGGGCCATAGTCTTCGCAATTGCTTGCTAT
The DNA here is from genome assembly GCF_000299155.1 of Elephantulus edwardii. Taxonomy (NCBI): domain Eukaryota; kingdom Metazoa; phylum Chordata; class Mammalia; order Macroscelidea; family Macroscelididae; genus Elephantulus; species Elephantulus edwardii. Next base: position 2,722,101 of record NW_006400045.1, on the reverse strand, counting down.
GCATTAGAGAGGTGGACAGTGACTAGGGATAATAGAAAATGAATTTATGCCTTCAAATTGTGGTTCTGGAGATGAGTGTTGAATATACCATGGACTACTAGAAGAACAAACAGGTTTATGCTGGAGAGGGTGAAACTGGGCTACTCTGTGGAGGCAAGGATTCTGAAGTTTCGTCTGACATACTTTGGGCATGTTGGAAGGAGGGACTATTCCTTGGAGAAGGGACATCATGTTCGGGAGAATGGAGGGACAGTGCAAGAGAGGAAGACCGTTGATGAGATGGATTGATTCAGTGGTTGGAGTAATGGGAGTAATTGTATCAGAGACAGTAAGGTTGGCACAGGATAGAGCAGGATTTAGGGCTCTTATACATACCAATAACAACATAGTTGGACCAAGAAGCAGTCCTCAGAACAAAGCAAGGAAACACTGCATGGTTCAAAATCAGGAAAAGAATACATCAGGGATATATCCTGTCACCATACCTTTTGAATCTGTATGAAGAACAGATCATTCAGGAAACAGGACTTTATGAGGAGGAATGTGGCATCAAGATCGGAGGAAGATGCATTAACAACCCATGACACGCAAAGGATGCAATCTTGCTTGCTGAAACTGAAAAAGACCTGAAATACTTGTTGCAAAAGGTCAAGGACTAGTATTCAATATGGATTGAAGCTCAACATCAAGAAGACAACAATTCTCACCACTGGGCCAATTAGCAGCCCATATTACATGGAGAAGAGATTGAGGTTGTTAGAAATTACAGCTTGTTCGGATCCCCAATCAACACTCTTTTTTTTTTTAAAAAAAATTATCAATTTTAATGAAAGTTTACAGGGACTTATAATTTCTAGTCATTCATTGTTGCACTGTTCTCGCTACCCACCCCCTCCCGCTACAATCAGCACGCTTAACACCAGCAGTTAGGAAATCAAAAGGCAAATTGCATTGGGAAAATTTGCTGTCATGCATCTCTCCAGAGTGTTGAAGAAAAACAATGTCAGTCTAGATACAAAGGTGCACCTGATCCAGGCCATGATCCTTAATTACTGTTTATGCTTCAGAGAGTTAAATAATGACTAAGGATGACAAAAGAAGAGAATTGTTGCCTTTAAATTGTGGTGCTGGAGAAGAGCTTTGAACATACCATGGACTGCCAAGAAAACAAATAGGTCTGTCTTGAAGAGGGTGAAACCAAGTCTCTACTTGGAGGCTAGGATTTGGAAGCTCTGCCTCACTTAATTTGGGCATGTGGCCAGGAGAGATCAGTCCTTGGAGAAGGACATCATGCTCGAAAGGGTGGACGGACAGCACAGGAAAGGAAGACCCCGGATGAGATGGATTGATATAGTAACTGGGCAGTGGGGTTTGGTGTGTCAGAATTAAGGAGACTGGCTCAGGACAGGGAAAGGTTTAGAGCTGCTTGTACATAGGGTCGCTATACATCATAGATGACTCAATGGCACATAACAATAATAATACACTGGGACAGGTTTGGAAGCAGGAGTAGCGTCCACTTCCTAAATAACATGGTTCCATAAACTCTATGTACTTTGATAAATCTCCATAGTTGTAGAGGGGATTTAGGCCCTTTGTTCACAGGGTTGCTATGAGTCATGCTCAACTCAAAGACAATCGATAACAAAAGCAATAACAACATTGCATTGGGAAAGTCCATTGTTAGAGACCTCTCTGAAGTACTGAAGAGTAATGATGTCAGTCTGGAGACTAAGGTGACTTGTTACAGGCCGTGGTCTTTACAATCACTTCCTATTCATCATAGAGCTGGACAATGACTAGGGATGACAGAAGGATAATTAATGTCTTTGAGCATGGACTGCTAAGAAAATGAACAGTTTCAACCTAGAGAGAGTTAAACGAAGCTGCTATTTGAAGGCAAGTATTCTTAAGCTTTATCTGACCTACTCTGGGAATGTGGCAAGGAGGGACCATTCCTTGGAGAAGGCTGTCATGTTTGGGAGGATAGAAAGACCCTCCGTGAGATAGATTGATTCAGTGACTGGGATGATGGGGGAAAATGTATCAGCGAAAATTAGATTGGCACAGGATAGAGTAGGGTATAGAGGTATTGTACACATGGTCCCTCTGAGTGACAGGTGACTCAACAGCACATAGCAACTACAATGTGAATCAAAGATTGCATAAAACACAATATACATGCTCGGACACAATAAACCAATAAAAATAGGAGAAGGAAAAAGAGGGGGAGATTTTTGTTTATTATTTTGTTAACTGTAGAAATTTTGTTTAAATTTTTTTTTTTTTTTTTTGCTGAAGAAGACTCATCAACAATCTGTGTTATGCAGATGACACAACCCTGCTTGCTGAAGCTGAGGATCTAAAATACTTGCTACAGAAGGTCAAGGACTGCAGCCTTCAATATGGAATGAAGCTTAACATCAAAAAAACAAAGATTCTTGCCACTGGGCCAACTGGCAGCATCAGGATGGATGGTGAAGAGATTGAGATTGTTAACAGCTTTAGTGTAGTTACTCCACAATAAACATTCTTGGCACCAGCAGTCAGGAAATTAAAAGACGTACTACAATGGGAAGGTCTGCTGTTAGAGGCTTCTCCAAAGTACTAAAGAGCAGTGATATCAGTCTGGAGACTAAGGTGCACCTGACACAGGCCATGGTCTTTGCAATCACTTGTTATGCATCAGAAAGCTGGAAAGTGACAAGAGGTGACAGAAAGAGAATTTATGTCTGTGAACTGTGGTGTTGGAGAAGACTATTGGACATGCCATGTACTGCTAAGAAAATGAATAGGTTCATCCTGTTGTTGTTGTTATGTGCCATCAAGTCGTTTGTGACTCATAGCGACCCTATGTACAACATTCCTAAAGTCTGCTCTGTCCTGTACCAATCGCACCTTCGCCGAAACACCCATCCTGATTACCCGGGTCTCTGAATCAATCCACCTCATAGGGGGCCTTCCCTTTCTGCACTGTTCCTCCACCCTACCAAGCATGATGTCCTTCTCCAAGGACCTGTCTCTCCTTGCAACATGTCCAAAATATGTTACACGGAGCTGCAGAATCCTTGCCTCCAAGGAGGGGCCTGGTTTGATCCTTTCTAGGATAAATCTGTTTGTTTTCCTAGCAGTGCATGGTACCCTCAATACTTTTCTTCAGCACCACAGCTCAAAGACATCAATTCTCCTTTTATCCTCGCTAGTCATTGTCCAAATCTCTGATGCATAACAAGTGATTGCAAAGACCATGTCCTGTATCAGGCGCACCTTAGTCTCCAGAGAGACACCATTGCTCTTCAGTAATTTGGAGAGGTCCCTAACAGCAGACTTTCCCATGGCAATACATCTTCCAATTTCCTGGCCGCTGGTGCCGAGAGTGTTGACTTTGGAGCCAAGCAAACTGAAGCTGTGAACAATCTCAGTCTCTTCACCATCCATCCTGATGCTTCCAATTGGCCCAGTGGTGAGAATCTTTGTCTTCTTGACATTGAGGCTCAATCCATATTGGAGGCTGCAGTCCTTGACCCTCTGCAGCAAGCACTTCAGGTCCTCCTCAGTTTCAGCAAGCAGGGTTGTATCATCTGCATATCACAGATTGTTGATAGATCTTCCACCAGTCTTGACCCCACATTTCTCCTCGTAGAGCTCAGCCTCTCGGGTAATCTGTTCTGCATACAGGTTGAAAAGATATGGAGACAGGACACATCCCTGGTGTACGCCCTTCCCAATTTTGAACCATGCAGTGTTTCCGTGCTCTGTTCTGATGACTGCTTCTTGGTCCAAGTATAGGTTTTTCATTAGCATGATCAAGTGTTCTGGTATTCCCATTCTTCTCAGAGTCAGCCACAGTTTGTTATGATCCACGCAGTCAAACGCCTTTGCATAGTCAATGAAACACAGATAGACATTCCTCTGATACTCCCTGCTTTCAGTTAGGATCCATCTAACATTAGCTACAATATTCTTAGTACCACGACCCCTTCTAAACCCAGCCTGGAGTTCTGGCAGTTCTCTGCTGATGTGTTGTTCCAGTCGTTTTTGGATAATTTTCAGTAGAATTTTGCTTGCATGTGAAATCAATGAGATTGTTCTTTAGTTTCCACACTCTGTTGGGTCACCCTTCTTTGGCATGGGAACAAATATCGATCTCTTCTAGTCAGTTGGCCAGGTGGTTGTTATCCAGATTTCTTGGCACAACTTGGTGAGCATGTCTAGGGCAGAGCGCGTTAAACCAAACTGCTCCTTTGAGACAAGGATTCTGAAGCTTTGTCTGCCATACTTTGGACATGTTGCAAGGAGGGTCCAGTCTTTGGAGAGGAATGCTGTGCTTTGGAGGGTGGGGGGACAGCACAGGAGAGGAAGCCCGTCTATGTGATGGACTGATTCAGTGATTGAGGTAATGAGGGTAGGTGTGTCAGAGACAATACGATTGGCGAGTTGCAGGCGACTTGACTGCACAAAACATCAACAACAATAGTAGCCTTTCTTCTATATTAACATTAAGAAACAAAATAATTTTAAAATGAAATTTAATGTAGGGCAGAAGGAAAATTGAAGTGTACTTTTCCACATTAATCTTTTCTCCCAAATTGCAACCAAAGAAAGCCTTAAAAGAAAAAACAAAACAATAACAACAAACCACAAACAAAGCCGTGAAAGCACTAGGATTTTTTGAATTTTTTTGTGTAGTAGGATTTTAAATGCTGTAGAATCATAGATAAAGAAAGTCTTTCTTGCAATTAGAGATGGTTTCATAGAGATGTGATTTTTAGTCGTAAAAAGTAGTAGCTTTTCATACTATGCAAGGCAAAAAGGATTGTATAAATCAGAGAAAACATTAAAATGTATGCAGTGAAGTCCTGAAAATATACAAATTATGTAAAGACATAAAATATATTTAAAACATATAAAGCATATAAAATACAATACATATGCATTATTGTTTAAAACAAAAGTACATAAACAATATTCCTGACTACAGACTTTTCTGTTGCAATACATCTCCTGATTTCCTGACTGCTGGTACCAACATTGTTTATTGTGGAACCGCTCTAGGAGAATCTTCCATCAGAGATCTCTCCAAATTATTGAGGAGAAATGATGTCAGTTTGAAGACTAATGTGTGTCTGATTCGGGCCATGGTTTTTCTGATTGCTTGCTATGCATTGGAGAGCTGGACAATTGATAACGATGACAAAAGAATTGATGCCTTTGGGCTGTGGTTTTGGAGAAGAGTTCTGAATATTTCATGAACAGTCGAAAGAGCCAACAAATATGGCTTAAAGAAAGTGCAGCCAGAATACTCCTTGGAGGCAAAGATCATAAAGCTTTGCCTCACATACTGCTAGGAGAGTTTATTCCTTGGAGAGGGACAACAGGTCTGCAAAGGCAGAGAGTCTGAAGGAAAAGAAGAGCCTCTACCAGGTGAATTGACACAGTGATTGCTACAAGGGGATCTAGTGTGTTAAGGAGTGTGAGGATGGCACAGGACGTGACAAGGTTCAGATGTGAATGGTATCTAACAACAACAGTAATACGAACAAAATAATGCAAATGAAGGACTGCATAATACACAATGTACGTAAATGAAGTACAGTGTATATGAGTGATAATCATAAACTAATAAAACAAATAATAACAAAATAAAATAATAAAATAATAGCAAACTAATAAAAAATATGTAAAATAATCAGAAACCAAAAACAACTTTGAAGCTTCTCAGAGTGAATGAGAAGTTTTTGTTGAATTTTGATTGGAGGAGGAATTTTTATAAAATCATATATATGTATACCATATTTTATTCTTTTACATTTTATTTTATATAATAATTCATATACATTGTGTTTTATGTAATTAATTACTATTAGTCACTGCCTTTTATCACTCCTTCTCATCAAATCTCCATTATACCTTACCTACTCTGTTACTCCCCCATCTGTCCACTAATCTCTGCTACCCTGGTCACTTTTCCCTGCCTCCCACTTTTTCTGCTCCTTTCTCTCCTCCTCTCTCCCCTTTTGAAAAGCTATAAATGCCTTGTTTCTGTTTGCTAATTGCAATAACCATATTGCTCTTCTGTTGGTTCTTCCTACGTTGAACCTTTCTTGCCCTGATTCTTTACAGTTTAATGGCTGTACGTTTTATTTCTGCTTTCTCCATTTTCACTATGTTCCAGTTACCCTCCTATTTTCACGGTAGTGGTATTACATAATATTCGTTCTTTGGTGACATTCTTCTGTAGAACATCCTTACTCCTATGTGGGGGATATACTCTAGAGAGGCAAGCATACATGTCTTTATAAGTAATTATGAGAGAGTTTTAATTATCCTGAAAAATGGTTATTGTGGTTTAGACTAGATTGGTAACACTTGACAGAACACATATTAGTGAAATAGTGGTATTTTAAATATACAGCCGGCACACAATTTCCTAATAAATTCACTGTATAGCGATGAGGGGCCATGCCTCATAAAAATTTCTTTATGCAATCGTTTTCCTTAGTCCTTCGGAAAAACAGCTTGAGGAATTTCCCCTCCATAAATCCTGAAGAAATATGTTTGTCCTAAATATCATGCCCTAAATGGTTTCTTACTTTTGTACAGGTTTATTGACATGTCCTGCAGCCTATACCATATAAAGATTGCTCAACAGACTATAAATTATGTTCTGTAGTTTACTATGCAAATGAAGTGTCTTGGCCTACTGTGATTAGATTGGTCAGTCTGTGGCCTTGGAGGGAGGGTGATGTCTTGAAAATGATGAGGAGCTCATTGGCATAGTCAGTAGCTGCTTGGCTAGCATTGACCTGATGGTAGAGTCAAGTGACCGAGAGGAGCTATCTGAAAGAGTTGAATGAAAACTTTTACAGGAGGTTGAGAAGAGGTCTGCATGACAAGGAGCTAAGAGAGCTATCTAGAACTAAAGAAGGGAGACTTTGCTTATTTGATTCTTGACTCTGATCCTACAGTTGTCTTCTATAGCTTCCTTAATAAACTCCATAAATGTGAGTGTAGGTTATGTGATCATTTACTTACGTGATCATTGCAATGGAAATTGAGGGTAGAGAAAACATAAAGAGGATCTTGGGAAGGATGACTTCTCTTAAAATTGATGACCAAAAAAATGATTGGAAAATTTAAAAATGTCTCCTATGGATAAATTTTGAGTGATTTGGGTCATTGTTTTGTCAAAAATTAGACAACTCTGATGCTATTACTTTACTTTTTTATGGGTCATTTTATTGGAAAAAATAGCTTGCATAAGTTAAATTATCTTATTTAAACAGGCAGGAGAAGAATATAATAAAAATGTTTTAAAGTAAGAAATATCTCCTTAGCCTACAGGGAGAACTGAAGGAGACATATTATCAGGCTAGAACCTTTTTTTTTTTTAAGATTGTAAAGAAATAAGTAAGCCATTTATTTGAAGTAGTTAAATTGATGTTCCTAGCTCCTGTCATTGGTCTTTTTTTTTTTTTTTGGAATTTCATTCATTCATTGTTGCACCCTTCTTCCTCCACAAACCCCTCCCCCCC
>NW_006400045.1:2700951-2714466 GCF_000299155.1 Elephantulus edwardii | reverse complement strand
CCCCGCACCTCCCCAAACCCCACCCCCTACACCCAAATATAATCCAGTCTGCAACCTTTTAAATCCTTAAAACTCATTGGAACCACTGACTTATAGCTGATCCTGCAGTGGGCTTTCAGAGGCTGTAAATCTCACAGGAGGAAATGGCCCATCTTTCTCAAAGTTAATCCTTTTAGCTTACAAAAACTTTGAGGAAGACCTCTTCATCAAGTTGAGATCCTTTCTTGGTGATTTCAGTTTGCTTCTCCCAAAGATGAAATTGAATACTGAAAAATGCAACTGATCTTGCATCAAAGGTGCAAGGGGATGGGGAAAGACGCAAGTGAAAGCTTTTGGCCTCTAGATAGACCTTTTTTTTCAGAACTTGGCTTAAATGCTACTTTTTCAGTGAATGGAGGAAAAAACCCCTCTAACTTATAAAATTTTTAAATGAATTACAACTAGGTTTGCTCTGAATCACAGACTTTCCTATTTTTCCATTTTACTTTCCTTTTTGTATGATATACTGAACCAAAGTACTTTCCCCTGAGACAGTTTAAATCAAGAAAGCTGTCATTCAGCTGATGCAGTCAGCCCCCAAATGTTCCCTTTTAACTCTGCTACAAATTCCTGTTTCCAAGTAGCCACTGCAATTAAGGATAACACAATCTTGAAAATACACACAGAAAAACATGTATCAATGTATCAACATATATCAGCACTTTCTGTGTGTATAATTCAGTGACATTGATAATTTCCTTCATGTTATGAACCTATTCTCACTGCACTTTAAAAAATTGTTTCTCTCAAGATAAATTCACTATCCTCCAAAACTCATATCTAATGTTTTCTGTTGTTAATTTTAATATGTCCAGGTAGTTTTTTAAAGAGCACAATATTCAAAGCAAATATTTTTTTTTTTTTGCAGTTAAACCAAACTATTTATTGCACTAATAAAAGTCAGAGGATATTTTTGGTTTAAGGTTTAAAGATTCTTCTCAAGGCAGTAGTCTCAGACGCTTAGCCAACATTGATGAATTGAGGATGCTTAAAGTCCAAAAGAACTTTAAATTATTTCCTATATTTTCTCTATTTTAAGCAGGATTCTTCTATGGAATCTTTGATCATAATTATCAGTGAGGGTAGCTGTGCAAAATCCATTTATGGTCTCATAGCAAAGTAGGCAACAATTCTTAGGACAATTAATTATACACTCTATATATTCCTTTTATTCCCAATTTCCATTCTTTTTCCTCTGCTGTCCAGGTGAATGGAGACTAGTTGTTGTGTCATAGATGATTACTTTCAAATTTTTAAAACCCCAGAGATCCCACAAGTAACTAAGAGATAGAACAGAAGCATGGAATATGTTATTAACTAATTGTGTAGGGTGTCTTATGAAGCCATGATAAATCTCCCAACCAAAAACTTACATCTCATGAGTTTTTAATTGTTAATAGGTAGCTTCAACAGATATTATTTTTGGTGGTGGTATAAATACATAATCTATATAATTTTGCCAATTCAGTGTAGTGCAAGTGCACATCTAATACAGCAGTACAATAATCAGCTGAGCTGCACTACCTTATATCAATGAATTATTTTCACTCTCCTCCTTCTCTTACATTTCCCTTCTCTCACACCCCTGATAACCACTAAGGAACTTTGTCTTTTCTTGTCACCGTATATAAGTAAAATCATACAATATTTATCCCTTTGTGCTTGATTTGATTCACATAATGTCTTTAAGTTCCATCCATATTGTAACATGCATCAAATCTTCATTTCTTACACATGCCTGGTTAGTATTCTATTGTGAGTATGTTCACCATTTTTTTCAAAATCCATTTATAAATTGATCAAAATTTAGATTGTTTTAACCTGTGTCGATTGCGGATAGTGTTGCAATGAACATTAGTTTGTATATATTTGTTCCAATGCTTATGCATAAAAGTGGAGTTGTTGAGTCATTACTGAAAATTTTATGTGTTATGTTGTTCTTGTTATATGACATCAAGTTGCCTATAACTTATAGCAAACGTGTATGCACAATAGCTCTGAAGTATTCCCTGTCCTGAGCCAAGCTCACTGACTAAGACACACGTACTCCCATTACCCCAGTTACTATGTCAATCTATCTTATTGAGTGTCTTCCTCTCCTGCTCTGTCCCTCCATCTTCCCAAGCATGATGTCCTTCTTCAGTGACTAATCTCTCTTACCCAGGTGTCCAAAGTATGTGAGACAAAACTTCAAAAGTGTTATATAAGTTTGTATTAAAGTTAAAGGAGCCCACATTAAAAAAATACATCATTACTGGAAGTCTGAACTGACTTATATGTAACCATCCAGATGTTTTTTGGTGGGAGAACTATAAATCATATGAGAAGACACTACTCATCTTCCTCTTATAAAGTAGCTGGTAGATTCTAACTGCCAGAGAGATGGCAACTCAATGTTTAGCAGCATAACTCTCTATGGACCAGAAGACCAGAGTTCTTTCAAAAGAGCCAAAGAGGAATAAATCAAGAGTCTACCTTTAAGAAGTGATATTTTAGTTAAATCTTTAAGTCAAGGAGTTGTTTTGACTAAGTTGTTTAAGGAAGCCAAGTGCAGAGAACACCATTTTCAAAAGAATTTAGATGTAAAATAATAATATTTATTCATTTCCTGAGAAGCTCATTTAAATGAGCTGTAAGGTTGAGAACAAAGATTTAAGTAGTAGTTTGTGAATTAAGTAAGAAATACAAATAGAAATTCGGGGTATTTTTGAAAGATCTCAAGCAGGGGATTAGTGTGATTATATTAATAATTTTTTAAAAATCACTGAGAGAACTGAGAGTAGGATGTATTAGGGAATGATCTAAAGAACAAGTAGAATTCTAATGAGGAAAATTAGCTATAGAATGAAGAGCCTTTAAATAAAATACCAGTGATAGAAATGGCATGAATTTGAAGTATAAATAAGGGATAGAATAGAGTGGCCATGATGACAAATTAAGTGCAGCAAATTAAACCCCTTATTAGTTTACTTTTTAACAGTGGGTGGAAACGTTTACTAAGAAGAAAAAGTGAATAATAAATAAAGGCAAAGTTTGTTTGTTTGTTTTTATAATATGTTTTATTTTAAGTGAATCACCCAATGATTCTGGAAAAGGCAAATTAAATTAACAAGTCCCTTCAAACAATATGGTCTTGTTCTTCCCTTCCAGTCCAACCTCATCTTATGACTAGATTGCACATTACTTTTTTTAAGAGCATTGACTTGCGTTCAGTACCTTGTATTCACCATCACAGAGTTGGTTTTTTAAAATTTTATTTTATTAATTTTAATGAATACCTACAAAGATTTTGGGTTTCCATTCATTCATTGTTGCACTTTTCTCCCTGGCTCCCCTCACCCCCAGTTTGCTCCTCTCTTTAAAAAGCAAAAGAAAAACTCCTTCACTGGTACACAATCCCCCAGCCTCCGTCCCTCCCAACCCCCGTGCCTAGAGTGCACTCCACTATGCAATCTTAATTCTGGACATCACAGAGTTTTTACATATTCAATTTCTTCTGTCAAATGAAGGCTTCAAACTTTTCTTTTCCGATGCCAGCAGTATTTCAAATATTAGCAGGGTCACCTCATGATGAAAAGATTTCAGTAAAACTTATGGACATGGACAGACTATGTAGCAAGCATTACTGACCATCTACTTCTAAAACAATAGGGCCTTGAAAATCCGATGAATAATAGTGTAATATTATCATGCAGTGTTGAAAGATGAGACTCTGAGAATGGAAGGCCCTAAAAAAATGACTGGAGAATAGTTGCCTTTTCAGTGTACAGTATACTGTAATGATACGGATAGAGAAAAGCTTTAAATCAATAAAAGACCTACATTTGCTGATGCTGCATGTCTGAAAATAGGATGAAATAATTGAAAACATCCATTAATAATTATAACTTGAAACATATCATGTATGAATATAGGGTAATTGTTAAAGTTGCTAAGTGCCATTGAGTTGAGTATGACTCAGAGACCCTATGAACAACATACAGAACATAAATCTTGTTCTATTTGTGCCATCCTTATTATCCCTGACATAATTGAGCTCACTGCCACAGAAACTGTATCAGTCTATCCTGTTGAAAGTCTCCCTCTCCTTCACTGATCCTCCATCTTTTCAAACATGATTCTCTTTTTCAAATACTGCCCAAAGTTTGTGAGATGAATCTTAAACATTTTGCCTCCAAGATGCTCTCTGGTTCAACTTTCTCCAATACATATCTGTTCTCTTGGAAATCCACGGAACATTCAGCACTTTTCTACAACACTACCACTCAAATGTATCAACTCTTCTTCTGTCATCATTATTTATTGTCCAACTCTCAGATACATAGAACGTAACTGGAAAAACCATGACTTGAATTAGGTGCACTTTAGATTTTAAACTGATATCATTACTCTTCAGGACTTTTAAGAGATCGTTGATAACAAACATTCCCAATGCTATATATCTTCTGATCTCTTGACTGTTGTTATTAATGATGTTTGTTGACCAAGCAGGATGAAATCGATGACAATTTTAATCTTTTCTACATTTATTGTGGTGTTGTCTATTGGGCCAGTGGTGAAAATTTTTCTTCTTTTGATGTTGAGATGTACTCCTTTTTAAAACTGGCAGTCCTTGATCTTCTACAGCAATTGCATCATGTTTCCCTTGCTTTCAGCAAACAAAGTTGTATTCTTTGTATAACACAGAGTTTATTAGTCTTCATCTATGTTGTAAAAATGAAAAAGAATGACTAAAGAATTTTTTGTTGTTGTTGTTAGTTGCCATTGAGTCAAGCATGACTCATAATGACCCTATGAACAAAAGATCTGAACTCAGTCTTGTCCTGTGCAATCCTCACACTTGGTGACACACAAGAGCCCATTAGAGTAGTCACAGTGTCAATCCACCTGGTTGAGGGTCTTCCTCTCCTTTGCTGACCCTCCACTCTTCCCAACATCATATCCCTCTTCAAGGAATAGCACCTCCTAGCAACATGTCCAAAGTACATGAGGCAAGACATCATCATTTTTGCCTTCAAAGAGCACTCTGGCTGCATAATCTCTAAGACCTATCTGTTCATTCTCTTGGCAGTTTAAGGGATGTTCAGACACCACAGCCCAAAAGTGTCAATTCTTTTTCTGTCATCCTTATTCATTGTTCAGGTCTTGGATGCATAGCTAGTAATCAGAAAGACTATGGTCCGAATCAGACATGCCAAAATACTAAAGATTTATATCTTAAAAATTATTGAGCTGAAATGGGCTTATATTGGCCATTTTAAGTTGACAACAATCTTACATGGTACACGTAAATTGAAGAAGATAGGTGTCATAATCATGATCAAAAAGAATATTTCAAGATCTTTTTTCAAGTATAAATCTGTCAGTGGTAGAATAATAGCCATATGCATGCAGAGAGACCAGTGCATATGATGGCTATGCAAATATACACACTAACCACCAAGTCAAAGATAATGAAATTGATAATTTCTGCTAACATGCAGTGTGAAAATTATATAACATGAAATCAAGATGCATTAATAATAGGTGGTGATTAGAATTCAAGAGTTAAAAACAAAGAAGATGTGATAGTTGAAAATTGTCTGGTAGTAGAAATAAAACTGGAGATCATATAATAGTATATTGTACAACCAACACAATTTTCATTGCAATTATCTTTTAAAAAACAAACCAAAAACCCCCACATAAAACAGCAGCTACACACTGACCTTATCACATTGAATACAGACATCACAACTAGACTTTATCAATGAGAAAAAAATATCAGTGGAGAAGCACAATCTCTTCAGTCAGATCAAAGCAGCACCGACTGTGAAAGAAACAATCAATTGATCATATGGAAGTTCAAACTGAAGCTTAAGAAAATCCATACAAATCTACATGAAGTAAAAAATTACCTTTAATATATCTGACATACTTTGGGCCTGTTGCAAAGAGGGACTAGTCCTTGGAGAAGGACATCACATTTGGAAGGGTGGAGGGACAGGGCAAGAGTCGAAGATCCTTGATTGTATGGAATGATTCAGTGACTGGAGTAAAGGGGCTGGATGTGTCAAAGACATTAATATTAACACAGGATAGAGCAAGGTTCAGAGCTGTTGTACATAGGTTTACTATGAGTTACAAGTGACTCAACAACACATAACAGCAACAACACTATATCCCATCTAAATTCAGAAACCATCTCACGAAAATTTTTGATGCATTTACTACTAATGCCCAAAGACCAATGAGGTGTGGGATAACATGATGGAAGGAAAGGTTAAGATGTGCCTAATACAAGCTATGATATTTTTGGTTATTTTTAACGTGTGCAAAAGTTGGACAATGAAAAAGGAGAACTGAAAAATACATGCCTAAAGACCAATGAGATATGGGATAACATGATGATTAGGGTGTGCCTAATACAAGCTATGATATTTTTGGTTGCTTTGTATGTGCACAAAAGTTAGACAACATAAAAGAAGGATTGAAAAATATATGCCTTTATAGTATCCTGATGAATATCAAATATGCCATACTTGACCAAAAGAACAAAGAAGATGTCTTAGTAGAAGGACAGCTAGAGTGTTCCTTAAAATAAAGGATCATCTCACATAATTTGGACATATCATTAGGAGTTTTTAGTCCATGGAAAGGGATTTCATATTTAGAAAAACAGAGGGTTCACAGACATGACTACTCAAAGAAATAGACTGACAAATGATTGCAAATAAAGACGTAAGCACATTAGAAAGTACAAAGATGACACAAGATCATAGTGAGCATAGATCAATGGTGATTAATTTTATGGATTACAGTGTATAGAATGCTTGTATGAAACACGATGTGAATGGAGGAATGTGTGAAACACAACGTACGTGAATGAAACACAGGGTATGTAAATTTTGTTTGTGTGTAAACCAGTATAAAGTTTTTAAAAAATCAGGCAAAGTTTGATTCTTTGAACTTGGAATGACTATGAGTAAAATCTAACTAAATAGCACCTAATATATATTTAATGTAACACATGTACCATAGAAGTTAACAACATCTAAAACTGATTAAAGTCAATGGAATTAATAAACTTTTCAACAAGAGATTATAAGAGGTTCTACATATTCATTGGCAAAATCCTGGCTCGTCCCTGAAGCTAAGAAACATTAATAGTAATGGGTGACTAGAATGCAAAAATTGGTAACAGAGAAGAAAGTATCAATAGTTGGAAATTATGGACTTGGAGACAGAAATGCAGCTGGCAGATATATAGAAAATTACAGAATTTTGTACAATCAATGATTTATTAATTGTAAATACTTTTTATAAGGAATACAGTGACTATACATAGGGATCTCACCTGATGGCCTACACAGGAATCAGACTGATTATATGGAAAAAAATCAATGAAGAAGATCAATATCAACTGAGAAAACAAGGCCAGGTGCTGATTGTGGAACAGACAATCAATTACTTATATGCAAGTTCAAGCTGAAGCTAAAGAAAATTAAATCAAATCCACAATAAAAAATATTTGACCTTGAGTCCATCCCACTTGAATTTTAAAGCCATCTCAGGAATAGGTTAGAGACTTTGAACACTAAAGACCACAGATCAGACGAGCATGCGAGGCTATCGAGAATATTGTCCATGAAGAATGCTCAAGGTCATTACAAAGACAGAGAAGGAAGAAAAGATCAAGAAGATTGTCAGAAAAGACTCTGAATATTGCACTTGAATGTTGAGAAGCCAAAGCAAAGGGAAGAAAGCAGTAAGTTAAGGAGCTGAACATAAGATTTCAAAGGTCAGCTTGGGAAGGCAAAGGAAAGTATTATAATGAAATGTGCAAATAGTTGGAGTCAGAAAATCAAGAGGGACGAACTCACTTTGCATTTCTTAAGTTGGAGGAACTTAAAAATTTCAAGCTTCTAGTGGCAATACATAAAGGTACTGTAGACAGAATATTGAATGCCACCCAAGCAGATATATGCACACCAATGTTTACTGTGGCTTTGTTCACAATAGCAAAGATTGGAAACAACCTAAGTGCCCATCAAAAAACGAATGGATAGAGAAGCTGTGGTATATTCACACAATGGAATACTATGCTGGATTGAAAAACAAAGAATTAATGAAATGTACAAAGGCGGTGATCCTGGAGGACATTATGCTGATTGAAACATATCAGTCACAAAGGACAAATACTGCATAGTGCCACTGTTATAAAATGATACTGACATTGGGATTGGGGGGAACCTAAGAAAAGAGGGAATAAATAATGCATTGAAACAGACTAGGGAGAGAACTGTTTAAAAGGAATAAAGGATTAGGTATTATTCTTAGAACAAAGTTACAGAAAAAGAAATGCATAGTAAAGTGGACTGTGGACTTGGGAGGGGGCATTGTATAACAGTGAAAGCCTTTTTTTTTCCAAAGAGAAAAATAAACTGGGAGAAGGAATTGGCAGGGAGGAAAATGTGCAACAGTGAATGAATGGGGGAAAATTAAATGGTAAGAATATGCTGTAAAAATATATTTGTTGTGTTAAAAAATCAGTAATTTATAAAACATTTAAAAAATGAAAAAAAGAGAAGCATCAGAATAAAATTGAAATACTACAGAGGGTCACTATGCAAGAAGGAACTGCCTGACATAGAAGAATTTCATGAAGTAACAACCAAGGTGTAATGGTGATGAAAGAGGAAGTCCAAGCTACTCTGAAGGAATTGACAAAGAACCAGGCCCCAAGAACTAATAGCACACCAATTGACATATTTCAACAAACAGATGCAGCCTATTCATGTTCTCTAGTCTGTGCCAAGAAATCTGGAGGACAACTGTCTGGCCAGCATACTGGAAGAGATCTATATTTATTCCCATTCCAAAAAAGGATGATTCAACAGACTATGGAAATTATGGAAAATACCACTAATATCACATGTAAGCAAAATCCTGCTCAAGATTATCCAAATATTGACAAGAGAATTAACAGAAGTGCAAGCTGGGTTTAGAAGAGGCCATGACACTACGGACATCATAGTCAATGTCACATGAATCTTGATTGAAAGCAAAGAGTACTAAAGGAATGTTTATCTGTGATTCATTGACTATGCAAAGGTATTTGACTGTGTGGACCACAACAAACTATGGCTAACCTTGAAAGGAATAGGGATCCTAGAACCTTTGATGGGGCTTATGTGAAACCTATACTTAGACTGAAATCAGTCATGAAGATACAGAAGGGAAACACAACATGATTCAAAATCAGGAAAGGAGTGTGTCAGGGATGCATCCTGTTACTAATCCAAATGCAGAACAGGTCATTCGGGAGGCTGGACTTTATGAGGAGGATTGGAGGAAAAATCATCAACAACCTACTTTATGTAGATGACACAACCTTGCTGGCTGAAACTGAGGAGGACCCGAAGCATTTACTGCAGATGGCCAGAATTACAATCTCCAATAAAGACTGAAGTTAAACATCAAGAAAACATAGATTCTCACCACTAGACCAATTGGCAGTATCATGATAAATGGATATGAGATTGAGATTGCTAAACATTTTAGCTTGCTTGATTTCACACTTGGCATTAGCAGTCAGGAACACAAAAGAAGAATTGCATTGGATAAATCTGCTGTCAGAGACCTCTTCGAAATACTGAAGAGCAATGATGTCAGCCTGGAGACTAAGGTATGTCTGATATAGGCCATGGTCTTCAAAATTACTTGAGCATGAGAGAATTGGTCAGTGACTAAGAATTATAGGAGAAGCATCAAAGACTTTGAGCTGTAGTGGTGGATAAGAGTATTGAACACACCTTGGACTGCCAAGAGAACAAACAGATTTGTCCTGGAGAGCTGAAACTAAGTTTTTCCGTGGAGGCAAAGACCTTGAAGTTCCATGTTATGTGCTTTAAGTATCTTGCCAGGAGGTCCTTGAAAAAGAATATCATGCTTGGAAGAGTGGAGATACAGGAAGACTCTGGTTGAGATGGATTGCCACAATAACAAGGATAATAGTTGTATCTGTGACAGTGAGTCTGACTCAAAATAGGATAAGTTTCAGAGCTGTTTTGCAAAGGGTCACTACGAATTTCAAGCAACTTAATGGGGCATAAAAACAAAAACACATATGAAATGATATATATTACAATTATATGAATATAGAAGAACATGCCAGTGAATTGTTACAAAAGCCTCTTGTTGTTATGTGCAGTCGGGTCGCTTGCAACTCATAGCGACCCTATGTACAACAGCCCTAAACTCTGTTCTTTTCTGTGCCAATCGCACTGTCTCTGACACTCCCATCCCTATTATCCAGGTCACTGAATCAATCCACCTCATAGAGGGCCTTACCCTCCTGTGCTGTCCCTCCACCCTCCTAAGCGTGATGTCCTTCTCCAAGGACCTGTCCCTCCTTACAACATGTCCAAAGTATATTAGATGGAGCCTCAGAATCCTTGCCTCCAAGGAGCCACCTGGTTTAACCCTTTCCAGGATGAATCTGTTTGTTTTCTTTCATAGCAGTCCATGGTACTCTCAATACCCTTCTCCAGCACCACAGCTCAAAGGCATCAAAAGCCTCTTAGCCACACCAAAAAGCTCAGGACCATAACCATTGCTGTTACAAGCTTAATATGTATAACCTAGGATTTGGAATGGGGACATCAGTCTATTCTCTGCTTTGATTAGTAGGTGATGTTGTATTAAAAAGTACTGTATTGAATGACCATCTAGGGTGCAATTATTGATCTCAAGAAAAAAAGTATCAATCCAAAGAAGTAATGAATGGACTATGTAAACTCTAGTTTTTGCAAACTTGAGATCATAGAATTTTATGCCTGGCTACCACTGAGGATTTTATTGAAACTGATCACTGTAGGAGGTCAAGAGCAAATAGGTATAAAAATATGGTACAATTGACCAAAGATAGATGACTTCTTTTCTGGCTTTTCAATTCTGTTTTATTGGTTTATGTGCCTGTCATTTTACCTGTACCATGCTATTTTGGTTACTAATGTTGTGTAATAGATTTTTAAATTAGGGAGTGCTAGGCCTCCCACTTCATTTTTGCTTTTCAAAAGTGTTTTGCTTATTTGGGGTCTCTTTCCTTTCCAAATGAACTTGACAATTTCCCTGTCGATCTCCTTGAAAAATGAATTTAGTATCTGTATTGCGATTGCATGGAACATGTAGATAACTTTTGGTAGGATTGTCATTTTCACAACATTGAATCTTCCTGTCCATGAACAGGGAAAAATTTATCATGTATTTAATCACTCTGGAAGGCAGTTTGGCATTTCCTCAAACGCTGAACATAGAAATTCCATTTGGTACAGCTATTCCACTTGTAATATACCCTGAGAAAATGAGAGATTTGGCACAAATGGAGATTTGTATACCAGTGTTCATAGCAGCTTTATTAAATATCACAAGAACATGTCCAACCACAAGTTAATGGATTGAGAAATTATGGTACTTTCACACAATTTAACACCATACAGTGTATAAGAATAATTTTGAAAATTACTACCTAACTTGGAGAGACTAGAAAATATTATTCTAAGTGGACTAACTCAGACATTTAAGAACAAATACTGTAAAAGATCATTACTGTAGCAATAGGACCTCCTAGCAAAATGTGTGTGATCATCTAAGGAGGGGAGGTTGGGAGCAAAGGGTTGAGAATGAGCGGCGGGGGTGGGTGAGTAATCATGGGGCTGCAGAATTTTATGGGTAAATGAAACTGGAAAGATCTAGTGTGAAAAACAATAGACTGTGTGGGTAAACCAGTATGAAATAAAAATTTTATATAAAAATTGTGGTACAAAACAAAATTGTAAAAAAGACTAAACTTGACTGATGGAACTCCTGAGACTATGGCTGTTTGTTGTTGTTGCTGAGTGTCATTAGGACATGTATGAATCATGAACAAGCAAACTTGTGAACAACAAATCTGAACCCCATCCTACTCTTTGCAATCCTTATCACTTCTGCCATGCTTGGGCCCATTGCTTCAGTCACCGTGTCAATCCATCTTGTTGAAGGTCTTCCTGTTTTTTGCTGACCCTCCACCTTTCCAAATGTGGTGTTCCCTTTGCAAGAAATAGACTCTCCGAACAACATGACTAAAGTAAGTGAAATGAAGTTTCACTCTGGAAAGTTTGAACTCTGTCGAGTTCATCTTTCAATATGAGATTGTTAGCCCTCCTTTGACTTTACCATGTTGATGAGCAGGAATATTCAAATGGGGCATGTTAGCCTATCCACAAAGGGACTGGTTATCTACCAATCCAGAAGAGGATTGATTAGTTTTACGATTAAATTGAGCAATCCAGTGCCACATAAATTAAATTTTCCATGCCTGGTGAAAAAGTAGAAACAAAAGAATGTATGACACCCTACGAGAGAGAGACCAGATATTCTTACTCCAGCTACAACTACAGAAGCAGCAGCAATGGCTAAACTAGAGACTTAACGTGAGACAGGACCTTGGGAGAGCATTTTATCAAGTTTGCTGGACATCTGGAGGAGAGACGGCAAATTATGACAGGCTTGAGAACTTTGTAACAGTGGCCTAAAGGCATGAGGTTCTAGGCTGAGTGCCTTAAGCACAGTTTAGAAGCTGTCTTGGCTTTATTCTGCTACTAACCTGGTTTATATCCCTATCGTTCCCTAACACGGTTTTGTGCAGCCTGTGAGCTATTGCATCAGATTTTGGACTCAATAAATGTGGATAGTTGTAGAGGGGCTTCAGGTCTTTTGTTCGTAGGGTTGCTATGAGTCGTACTTGACTTAAAGGGAATCAACTACAATAACAGCAAAGCAGTAAGATTGGTGTTGAGAAGAGTAGAAAGAGGTATGAGAGTATGGGGAACATGCCTCATTTCATGGGAATTGGTTTTATTATTGATGCTGTTGATGGGGACAGTTTCCCTTGAGAAGTTGGTAAGGTCAGTTCTTGCCTCTGAGGAGCACTCTGGCTGCACTTTTCCCAACACAAATTTTTTCTTTTGGCAGTCCATGGGATATTAAGTACTTTTCTCCAATACCACAACTAAAAGCCATCACTTTTTCTCCTGTCATCTTATTCATTGTCGAGCTCTCAAATGCATGCAAAAGACCAGGCATATATTGGCCTTCAAACTGACATATTGCTCCTCAGTAATTTGGCCAGGTCTCTTAGAGTGTATTTGCCCAGGGCAATGTGTCTCTTGATCTCCTGACTTCTAGTACTAGAGGTGTTGATTGTTCATCCAAGTAAAATAAAATTTTCATCTTTTCTCCATCTCTCATGGTGTTGCTTATCAGTTCTTTGGTGAAGAGTTTTTTGTTCTTCTTGTTGATATGTAATCCATATTAAAGGATACAGTCTTTCCTTTCATGTAGCAAGTATTTAAAGTTCTCTATATTTTAATCAACCAAGATTGTTTGATCTGCATAACACAGGTTATTGATGAGTCTTCCTGTAATCCTGAGGCCACACGTTTCTTCAGAGTC
>NW_006400045.1:2693344-2700532 GCF_000299155.1 Elephantulus edwardii | reverse complement strand
TCTGGTATTCCCTGCTTTCAGCCAAGATCCATCTAACATCAGCTACAATATCTCTAGTACCACGGCCCCTTCTAAAACCAGCCTGGACTTCTGGTAGTTCTCTGTTGATGTGCTGTTCCAGTCGTTTTTGGATAATCTTCAGTAAAATCTTGCTTGCATGTTTGATTCGTAGATATCCTTAAAATCTGGAACTGAGCTCACTTCTTTGACTTAACTTTCAGTCAAATAATGTTGTTGTTCTTATTAAGTGCCATCAAGTCCACTATAATTCACAATGATAATACAAACAATCAGATATCCTGTCCTATCTTGTTTCAATTTTACAACCTCTGTCATATCCAAGCTAACTGTGGCTGTCACCTTGTTAATCTATCTCATTAAGGCTTTTCCTCTCTCTTTTGCTGACTTGACTTGACTTTTTCAGCCATGGTGACTTTTTGTAAAGACTGATATTTTCTGACAATATGCCCAAAGCACATGACATGAAAATTCACTGTTCTTGCCTCTAAGGAGTGCACCTTTATTACATGTCCTCCAAGCCAAATTTGTTTATTCTCTTGGTACTCCATGAAATATTTAGTACTATTTGCCAACACTGCAGTACAAAGGCATACATTCTTCTTGATCCATGATAAAAGATTTCCCAGTGCAGCATATCTCTTGATTTCTTAACTCCTGCTACCACAGGTGTTGATTGTGCATAAATAAAATGACAATACATTATTTAACAATTTCAATCTTATTTTTACATTTATCATGATGCTGTCTAGTTATCCAATTGTGAGAAATTTTGTTTTCTTGATATTGAGGTGTAGTCCATACTGACATCTTTGATATTCTTTAGTAAGTGCTTTAGGCAAGCAAAATTGTTTCATATGTATAATATTGATTGTTTAATAATCTTCCTTCAATCTTGATACAACAAGGAAAAACTCCTTAAAAAATAAAATGTTCAGCACTCATTTAGGCAAAAACACAGCAGTCAGGAGACAAAAAGGTAGGAGAATTACGAGTGGAAACAAAAAATATAGGGAGAAAATGAAAAGAGTTCTAAGGATTGCAGTCAGTGTCACAAAGTAAAATGTGTATGAACTGTGGTATGGAAAACCAATTTTATATTCACTGTGACTCAGGTTATAATAGAAAGTAATAAAATAAATTAACTACAGTGCATAAAGCAACATTTTTAGAAATAAAATATTTTAAATGAATTTAGTATTTTTATCATTCCTATCTCTTTTTTTTTACTGTACTCATACAAATAAAAGAATAATAATAATAGATATACAAGATTAGAAAAAAAACATTGAAAAATTTTCACCATATTGCTCTGATAATGTACAAATATAAATTGGCTAGAAGGAAAGATTATAGAAACCAAGGAAATCAAAGAAAGAAAAGCTGACATTTTGATAGAACCATACATTTGATGTTGAAGTAATTTACTTGGAATCCCACTGGACGTTTCATTGTTAGTGTCCTGCTTTTCTCTATCAAGGCTCTAACCTTTGATTTCATGAATTCAATTGATAGAAAATCTGGCCTTTGACTTTCTCAGTCATGCATTTTCAAAAGAGAAAGAATTTTTTTTTCTGAATCATAAAAAAAAATTCTTGACTTTAGGTCTTTGCCTTGTGCTGAGAGTTTAGATAGGAATTTGTCATTCTATTACTTTATCTAATGCTGTCTTATCCAGCAGAGTTTGTACTGTCACTAAAATTTCTTGTTAACATCTATATTTACTCAGCCCAGAACATTAGTCTCCATGAACACTTGGTCTTAAATGCTCAGTAGCTTCCTGTTACTACACTATTTTTTCCAATTATTCTATCATCTGAGGAATTATAGGATTGTTCCTCAGATTGTACTCAATTTTGGTTAGATAAGATCTCCCAATATTATATAGATATTCACATTCTAGAACCTTCAACTGTCTGTGCCATTAATTTTTATATCATTTAAGATTTCTTAGTTCGGAGCAAGATGTCACATTTAAACAATAGAGAAATTATTAAAAGGGTAACAAGATCTTAGAGAATCTATAGGAACATTTGAATATGTTCCTATAAACAGGAGAAAGCCATATTGAGTAGGCTAGGAGGCAGAGACTCTAGTAATCTGTGTCATGTTCCCTCTCCCAAAACGGATGAGCTCAAGCAGTTTTAGCCTCTACATAGTCTTCCCAATGGCATAAATTCCTGAATAAAACTCAAATTGTTTTACTTGCATAAAGTGGTTTCTTCTCAATTAAGGATGTGTAGACACATATATAAATGTGTATGCCTGGAATGAAAAACAGAGGAATGGTGCTACATGAATATTTTTAAAAAATAATACTAAATTCTGTCCTGAAATACATTGTTGTGAGTGATAGGATATTATCTATATACATACAAGGAAGATTTGTTAATATGGCTATTTTTAAATATATACATCAACAACTAAAGCCAAAAAGGAGGAAATTAAAGATTTTTTCCAAATTTTGTAGTCCAAAATTGACCAAACATGCAATCAAGATGGGTCAATGTTTCTAGTGACTGGAATGTAAAAGTTGAAAACAATGAAGAAAGAGTGGTGGACTTGGAGACAGAAATGAGGTCAGAAATATAATGATCATTTTTTTTCATTCTGTGAATTATTAATGGCAAATATGTTTTATAAAAACATAAATAGTGACTTTATACATACCTCTCATCTGATGGACTACACAGGAATTTAGTTGACTATATCTGTGGAAGGAATTGTTGGTGAAACTTATTATCAACAGAAAGGTCCAGGTGAGGTGCAGACTGTGGATCACACCATCAACTACTCATGTGTAAATTCAGGTTGAGGCTGGTGAAAATGAAAACAAGTCCACAAGAACCAAAATATGATCTTGAGTCTATCCCACCTGAATTTATAAATCACCATAAGAACAGGTTTGAAGCATTGAGCATCAACGATTAAAGTTCAGATGAATTGTGGGATGATATTAAGGATATCATCTGTGAACAGGTGACTACAAAGAAAGAGAAGAAAGAAAAAAACCCCAAAAATGGATATGGATGTAAAAAAACCCCACCAACAAACAGAGACCCTGAAAATGGCAATAGAGTGTTAATAAGCCTAAATGAAGGCAAGAGATACTGATGTGTCTCAACCCACGGGAACTTTTCAATGGGGGCCGTGGGAGTGAAAGAACGACAAAGAAAGGGCAGGAGACAAGAGGCATGGAGACAAGTTGAGATTCCAATCAAGTCTCGATTTTATTGAAAGCACTCACAGCTTATATACAGAAGCACAATAGGGGGAGTGGAAAGGAGAAGTATGCAATCAGGGAGAATAACATCATGTCATTTCTAGTAATGTGAAAGTTATCTGGTAAACAGAAACTTAGCAGGGCGTTTCCCGAAACCTATCCTCCCAGGGTGGGGCAAACTGAAACCTATCCTCCCAGGGCAACATGTCCAAACATGTTCTTGGAGAATTACAAAATGGTTTCAGAGAATTACAATATGGCTTCAGCTAAGTTAGTCTTATAGCTCCCAACACTGATGTAAAAGTTGAGCATAATATTCAATAAAACAGCTCAAGAAGATAGCAAATTGTATTATAGTGGAATGCACAGAGAGCTGGAATTAGACAACAAAAAAGCACTAACTTGCTCGACATTTCTCAAGGTGAAAGAATTAAAATTCAAATTCAAGGTTTGAGATGCAATACTCAATAGTATTACTGATGTTATAGGAAAATACTAGAATAATCCAGAATGCAACAAAAGATAACAGAAAGAATACACAGAATCACTGTATCAAAAAGAATTAGCCGATGCCAAAATATTTCAGGAAGTATTACATGGTAAACATGTAATGGTAATGAAGGAAGACGTTTAAGCTGCACTGAAAAAGTAAGACCCAAAAAAGTAGACCCCTTGATCGAATGGGATACCAATAGACGTATTTTAACTAATACATACCTGGATGCACTCACAGGTCTATGCAAGGAAATTTGGAGGGCAGGTGCCTGACCAACTGATTGAAAGAGATCCATATATGTTTCCATTTGTAGGAAATTAAATGTGGAAATTATCTAATGATACTAGTAGAAACACATGCAAGCAAAATACTGCTGAAGATCATTTAAAAACAACAACAACAATAAAATCCCCAAAAATGGCTAAAATAGTAAATAGAGAATTGCTAGAAGTTCAAGCTAGATTTAGAAGTTATAGCACCAGGGATATCATTGCTGATGTTTTATGTATCCAGACTGAAAGCAATGGATGAATATCTATTTGGGATTTATTGAGTATAAAAAAGACATTTGACTGTGTAGATCATAAATTATGGCTAACATTTAGAAGAATGGAAATTCTAGAATATTCGCTTAATTTTGTTCATGCAAAACCTACATCTGAACCAATACACTGTTGTGCAAACAGAGCAAGGGCTATACTATATGATTTAAAATTAAGAAAGTTATGTGTCAGAGTTGTATTCTTTCTCCATACCTAGTCAATTTATATACTGAACAAATTATTGGAGAAGTTGGGCTCTGAAGCACAATGAGGCATCATCATTGGAGGAAGATTTGACAGCAACCTGTTATGCAGATGACATAACCTGCTTGCTGAAAGTAAGGAAGGCTTGAAATATTTGCTGCAGAAGATTATATATATATATATATATATGTGTGTGTGTGTGTGTGTGTGTGTGTGTGTGTGTGTGTATTATATATATGTATATATCTCGCATTAAATAAGCATTATATCTCAAGCTCAAGAAAAAAAAATCACCACTGGACCAATACACAACATCATGTAAGACAGAGAAAAGATTGAAGCTGTCAACAACTTCATCTTCTCTAAATTCACATTCAACTGTCTTGGTACCAACAGTCAGGAGATCAATAAACACTGCACTTGGAAGTCTGCAGTCAAAGATCTCTCAAAATTGTTGAGGAGAAGTCATCTGTTTATGGACTAATGTGACACTGATTCAGCCTATGGTCTTTTCAATCACTTGCTATATATCTATATATAGGAAGCTATACAATTAATAGGGAGGACAGAAGATTTGATGTCTTTGAATTATGTGTTGGAGAAGAGTACTTAATAACTCACGAATTGTCAAAAGAACAAACCTGGAGAAGGTACAGACGTAGTGCCCCATGGAGACAAAAGTGGTAAAGCTTCATCTCCCATACTTTGGGCATGTTGCTAAAAATGGAGAGGGAATCGTGCTTCAGAAGGTGGAGGGCTGATGAAAGAGAAGGAAACCTTCAACTAAGTTTATAAATATAGTGACTGTAGCAATGAGTTCAAGCATGTCTAAGGTTATAAGGATAGAATAGGACTCAAATCTGATGCTCACAAGGGCTCTATAGGTAATTCTTGATTGACAGTGTCTAACAACAAGAGCAATAAGAGGCTTTGTGAGGTACCTACTTAAATATCATGAAGCAGTTGTCCATACAGGATGAAGGAATGCTGCATTGTTTAAATTCAGGAAATAGGTGCATCAAGATTGTATCCTTCCTTCATGCCCACTGAACTATATACTGAGCAAATACTTTCTGAAGCTCAATTATATGAAGAAGAATATGCCATCAGGATTAGAGTAAGATTCATAAACAACCTGTATTATGCAGAGGACACAACCTTGTTTGCAGAGGGTAAGGAAGATGACACACTTACTACAAAAGATCATAGCTTCATTGTGAGTTACATCTTACTATCAAGAAAACAAAATACTTTGCCACCAGACCAATAGACAACATCATGTTAGGGAACGTTGGTGGCTTGGTAGTAAGGAGTCTAATGTTGTTCTGATCTACCAATTACTCTGTGAGAGAGAGATGGACAATCCCCTCCCACAGTAATTTAATGCCTCTGAAAACCTGCGGGACGGTCAGGTATGGAGGGATTCCACCTTGGCAGTACTTAAAATCAACAACAGAGCAATAGGCAATATTATGATAGTTGGAGAAAAGATTGAACTTTTCAATGATATAACTTTACTTGAATCCATAATCAACATTTATAGCAGCAGCGGTTAAGATCTAAAAAGATGTGTTGCATTAGGAAAATATGCTATCAAGGGCCTCTTTAAAATGTTAAAGACCAATTGATGTAAATTTAAAAAGTAAAGTGCATCTAAGCAGAGCCATAATAGTTCAAATTAGTTCCTATGCATAGGAAATTTGTACAGTGAACAGAATGACAGAAGAATTGATGTTTTTTGAATTGTGATGTTGGAGAAGAGTACTTGAGTATAAGAGTACATGAACTGCCAAAAGAACAAACAAGTCTATTTTGGAGGAAGTGTAGCCAAGGTTTTTCTTAAAAGCAAAGATAGTAAAACTTGCCTCACATAATTTTTTCATGTTTTCAGGAGGGGCCAGTCTCTGGAAAGAAAAAAAAATATCATTGCTGGGAAAAGTGGAGGGTAGTCAGAGAAAGAGAAGGGTAGTTAAAGAACAAGAAGAAATCTCTTAATGAATTGACCAAGTGATTGCAACAGTGAGTTTGAGTGTACCAGATATCATGAGCATGAGACAGGATAGGACAAAGTTCAGATCTGGTTTTTGTAGGGTTGCTATGCTTGATCATTGACTGGACGGTGATGGGGTGGTATGTTTGTCTTATAGACGTTGTTGTTATGTGCCATAGAGTCACTTGCGACTCATAGCAACTCTATGTACAAGAGCCCTAAACGCCGTTCTATCCTGTGCCAACCTCGCCGTCTCAAACACACTCAGTCCCACCACTTCACTCACAGAATAGATCCATTTCATTGAGGGTCTTCCTCTCCTGCGCTGTCCCTCCAGTCTCCCAATCATGATGTCCCTCTCCAAGGACCAGTCCCTCCTTGGAACAAGCAAAATATGTCAGATAAAGCTTCAGAATCCTTGACTCCAAGGAGCATTCTGGCTTCACCCTCTCCAAACCTGTTTGTTCTCCTAGCAGTTCATGGTATATTTAACACTTCTCCAGCACCACAGATCAAAGGCATCAATTCTCCTTCTATCATCCCTATTCACTGTCCAACTCTCTGATGCATAGCACGTAATTGTGAAGACTATAGCCTGGTTCAGGTGCACCTGACATCGTTGCTCTTCAGTACTCTTGAGAGGTCCCTCATAGCTGACTTTCCCAATGCAATTAACCTCTTGATTTTCTGGCTGCTGTTATCAAGAGTGTTGACT
>NW_006400045.1:2683095-2686779 GCF_000299155.1 Elephantulus edwardii | reverse complement strand
CCATCAAATATGAAGGACAAATCAAGATATTCTCAGAAAAGCAAAACCTAAGAGAGTTTGTAAAAACAATTCCAGCAAGTTTTTAAATGTTGTATATTGAAAGGGAGTAAATTGATCATCTATCACCCTCAGAGTCTTTGTTAGTTTTAAACTGCCAGAATCCTACCTTTGAGGTAGTAGGGAAACTCCATGCAGACTACTACATCCCTTGCTGTTATGTATCATTGAATTAGAACCAACTCATAGCTGACAACATCCATCAGGTTTTCAAATGCAGTAAATTCCAAAGGAGGAGTTTGCCCATATTTCTCCAGTGTTGCAAGTGGTGGTTTCAAATTGCTTGCTTTTAGTATAGCAGGACGGGTCCTTACCAGTAGACTGCCAGGACTCCCTACTTCTTACAGAGCTACTCTAATTTTTATGTTGTAACTTGTTGTTGATTTGACCATGTCTCATAGTAATATTAATCACTTTGCTCTGTTTTGAACCATCCTACAATCTGTCATGTTTAAGGCCAATGTCTAATCACTGTGTGACTACATATCATTGAGGGTTTTCTTTTCTTTTGCTGATCTTCTACCTTTCCCAGGATGATGTCGGCCTCCAAACATTTGTTATTCCTCAGAATATGTCCAAAGTAGATGACTTGAAGTTTCTTCCTTGATCTTCCTTTTTATTAACTTTCAAATTTATAGGAAGCAACTGAAAATACCATGGTTTGAATGAGGTACACCTTAGTTTTAAACAGACATCATTGCTCTTTAGAGCTTTGGAAAGGTCTTTGATAGCATATAAGCCTAATGCAACATGTTCTTTGATTACTGCTACCATGAGGTTGATTGTGGACCCAAGGTAAATGAAATCATTGACAACTTCAATCTTTTCTCCATCTATCATGATATTTCCTATTTGTCCAACGGTGATGCTTTCTGTTTTCTTGATGTTGAGATGCAACCCATATTGAAGGTTTTAATCTTTGTTATTCTTCACTAAGTTCTCTAAGTCTTCTTTAATTACTCCAAGAAGGTTTTATCATCTGCATAGATTGTTGATGAGTCTTTCTCGAATCTTGATGTCACTTCCTTCTTCATAAACTTCAATGTCTCAAAGTATTTACTTAGAATACAGATGAAATAGGATGGAGAGAGAATAAAACATTGATGTTCAACTTTCCTGATTTTAATCCATACAATATGTTTTGTTTGGACAACAGATTCTTGGTCTATGTGTGAGGTTTTTCAAGAGCACAATCAAATGTTATAGGATTCTCATTACTCTCAATGTCAACAATGATTTGTTCTGATATATACAGTCAAATGTCTCTGTATAGTCAATAAAACCAAGTGAATATCTTTTTAGTATTCTCTGCTTTCATTCAGGATGCATCTAACATCAGTGAGGCTATCTCTTGTGGCCTGGCCTCTTCTGAATCCACATTGAATAGCTGGCAATTCTCTGTTGATTTACTGCTCCAGTCATTTTTTAATAATCTTTAGCAGATTTTATGTGGATGTAACATTGGTAATATTGTTTGATAATGTCCACCATCTATTGGATTATCTTATCTTAGAAAGGATGAAAAATATCTCTTCCATATCTGGCCACTTATATACATTCCTTGCATAACTTTTAATTTTATTTCATTTAGAGTCTCTTTTGAAGCCCATTTAAGTCTTTCTTTCTGCTCTTTGAAATGACACTTACTTTCTTCATGGATGATGTCTTTTCAAAGCTTGACTAGTCTACATTAGGGTTCATCCCATCTATTCTTGATTTTAAAATTCGGTTAGGATATACTAAAAGTAAAATTTTGGTTCTCATGGATTTGTTTTAACTCTCTTTACTGTAAACTTGAACTTGCATAAGCATATTTTATTGTCTATCCCACATTCAGCTCTTGGCCTTATTTTGACTGGAGATATTGAGCTTCTCTATCAACTTTCTCCACAGATATTGTCAATCTTGCTGAATACTCTATCAGATGTAATCCAAGTGTTTAGTTGCAGCTTGGTTTTTTAAAAAATAATAAATGCATCAGCCCCCCCTCTGGATAGAGAGAGTGCAATAGCCAGAGGGAAGTTGGGCTCTGGTACAGCTGTGCACCAGCGACCACAGAATACAATTACAACTTAAAAGAGGTAAGCACAGGCAGGAGAGATCCCATCAGGGTACATGAGACCTGAGAGAGCAGCTGCAGAGAGGTACCTGGCCCTGCTCTCGTCCTCCAAGCCTTGATAAAGTCTAGAGGTAAGGAGAACGCTGGTCTTAATTGTAATTTTTTCCCCCCAAGACTTGTGATGTTATGGTTTTTAGAATATGTGTTCAAATAATTTCCCACTTGCTTTAGTGGTGAACTTGTAAGTAAAGAAAGGAGAAAAAAAAGAAAAAAAAAGAAAGAAAGGTATAGTGGAGTTAGTCAGACATTTCAACAGTTAAATGTCTCATAGAAAGGATTATTTCCTATACATGTTCTTACTCACTCAACTGCACATTTACACACAGATGATTCTAATCACTGTTGCTCAAATCACCTTATGCCTCAATTACATTGGCTTCAATGAGCACATTCTAAACTCCAGAGCCCCTATATGTGCTCTCTGATAATAGGCTGCCAATTAAGTTATCTTACTCTGGAAACGTATTATGGCAGCTCAGTGAATATAATATTAACACTCTTATATCTTCATAGCCTTGGCAGTTGCTGACACTGCATGAATATAAATACTAAGCTATCAAACTAGTTGCTCAACAACATTAACACTGAAATCACAGGGGGGAAAAAAAGGATAATGTGTGTTATTTGCTACTATGTGAAGCATTTAAGTAGGTATATACATTTATCATATGTTACAAATAATTATTTGCTTAAAACTTATAGATACAGAAAATGTCATAGGAGAGAATGACAATCTATAAAGAAATTATATATTAAATATTATTTGCTTTTTAAAGATGCATATTTGCCATCTGTAAAATGCACATTAATTAAAACTATAGTCACTATTTTTTTTTCTAATATAGGATACTCCTAGACTGACAGTTTTAAATCTGGTTCTGTTTCATACAAGTTGATGGCAAAAAGTTTTATTTTAGTTTGAAACTCTAAAAAGTTGTCATAAAAAATTATAATTACTGAACACTCAACTCTAGAAAATACACACATTTTTCCTAGAGAAAAGAACATACATGAAAATTACAAATGTTGTTTGTATAAATTACCACTTTAGTCCACATTTTATGTATTTGTATTATGGTACCAGTGAAAGTCATCAGGAGAATGATGTTTTAGCTGCACACTTTTTTTTTGTAGATTGATGTTTAATAGTGTATCAGATAGGAGTCAAAATGACTGGTTCAGAATGCTGGCTTTGTCACTTATTTATATTTGGCAAGTCTTTTGGCCCCTCCAAGCATCAACTTTTCTTATGTGTAAAATAATGGTTAACTAAGTATTTACCCCCTGGTGGCCTCGTGATAAGACAGTGCACTGCAATCCTGAAGGCACACAGTTCAAATATGCCAGCTTCTTTGTGGGAGAAGCATGGACAATCTCCTATGCAATTAACTGCCTCTGAAAACCCGAGAGTCCTCTATGAGTCGGTTCTGACTCTATAGTATTCAACACAACAACGTTTACTATAAAGATTTAATAACTCAAAGTATAAAAATTATTTAGAATAATAA
>NW_006400045.1:2681472-2682995 GCF_000299155.1 Elephantulus edwardii | reverse complement strand
CTCCTTGCTTTGTTCTGACGACTGCCTCTCGGTCCAAGTATAGGTTTCGCATTAGCACAATCAAATGTTCTGAGATTCCCATTCTTCTTAGAGTCAGCCATAGCTTCTTGTGATTCACACAGTCAAAAGCCTTTGCATAGTCAGTGAAGCACAGATAGACAGACATTCCTCTGGTATTCTCTGCTTTCTACCAAGATCCATCTAACATTAGCTATAATATCCCAAGTACCACCACCTCTTCTAAATCCAGCCTGCACATCTGGCAGTTCTCTGTTGACATATTGCTCCAAATGTTTTTTGATACGTTTTTGCAGAATCTTGCTTGCATGTGATATTAATGATATTTTTTGATAATTTCAGCACTCTGTTGGGTTACCTTTCTTTGGAATGAAAACAAATATCTACCTTATCCAGTCAACTGGCCAGCTGGCTGTCCTCCAGATTTAAAAACCACATACAAAAGAAATACTTTGTAATTTTAATATTGTTTATCTCAGCATGTTTAGTTTCTGGATTGAATCATATCCTTCTGAATTACCAAAAAGGTCAAACATTATGTATAATATAATAATACAAAAATATATGTATACTTACATTGACAGAAAATGAACCAAAGAAAAGATTTAATAATGGAAAATAATCTGGACAATAAATCTCTATTATATTTATTAAGTTATACAGGCAAACATTGCAGATGTATAGTAAGTATATGTGTATTTTTATTATATATAACTATTAACTCTGGTGACTTAGAGGTAAGGAGTTGTACTGCTTATCTAAAAATATTAGCTTCAAATCCATTAGGTTCTGCATGGAACAAAAATAACTAATCACCTTCCTATGTGATTTACAGCCTCTTAAAACTTTCTGGAAGGCCAGCAGTGAGTCGATTTTGACTTGAAAGTGCACAACCACAATAAAGCATTTATTATATAATCATGATATTGCTCCCCCTAGATGTTTAGGTAAAGGATAATACAGATGATGAGACGGTATTAATAAATTCAGAATTATCGAAACATATCAGTATAGTTATAAAACTGGCTTCAGTTACCTTCAGCCTACAAAACAAGTCACTTTGCCTTAAAATTCTTCCCCCCCTTCTTTGTTGTTGTTGTTATGTGCCATCGAAGCGACCCATTCTTTAATCATGTAAAATACTTTAAAGTGCCTTTTTACCCAGAGAGGAAATGTATCTTTCCTAGGTTAGCATTTACCTCTTTGAAACTGTTTTTCTCAGTCATATGTAAATTGTACATTAAACTGTTTACCAGGAAGGGAAATGTATCTTTCCTGGATCAGCATTTACCTTTTCAAAACTGTTTCTGCTCAGTCCTATGTTAGCTATTTCATAAGCTGTCTGCTTATTAGTAACTATTTGAAACTGTCCTTTTTAAAAGTAGTGAAGGACCCCCGAACCGCTGGTCCTGTTCTGTTCCGAGTGGACGGCGAAGACCCAAGACTCCAAGACACCGGCTTGATGCAACAGCAAGAGATAAGAGGTTTATTGCGGAGCTCCGGGC
>NW_006400045.1:2680599-2681372 GCF_000299155.1 Elephantulus edwardii | reverse complement strand
CATTAAGGTTCTTCTTTTTCTCACTGACACTTTACTTTATCAGACTTGATATCCTCCAAACAGTGGCCTTTCTTGATAACATGTCTGAAGTGCATTAGACTATGTTTAATAGGAGCAGTATGATGTACTTCATCTGAGACAATTTTGTGTGTTTTGGCAATTGGTGGTATATTAGAAATATTAAATCCTAAATAATGAGCATTGTTGTTACTTTGGTTATTGATATCATTAACAATTGTAAATTTTTCCAAATAATAATTTTTTTTTCAGTAATTGCTTTATAAAACTAATAACTAGTCTGAGGAAATTTGTTATAATTTATATTAGAATGATATTTACCATTTTTTGGCTTTTATGAGTTTAATGTGATTAAGTTAGATAGCTATCAATTTTTTTCCTTCAATATAACTGTTGCTTTACTTTGTTTGTGGATTCCCATGCTTGCTTATTTCTTGAAGCTTTAACTCTGTTCTTTAAATTACCTGGCTAGTAACCTGCCTATATAGCTCCTTTCTCTTTGCACTGTAGTAAGAGAAAGTATGTCTTTTGGATTTAATGAATAACCTCTTAACTAGATTTTAAAATTAAAAAGTGATTAAATTAATAGTCATATTTCCCATATACTCTTGACTACATCAGTTTCCAGTATTCTTGTACCTTATGGTGTAACTAGGATCTCCTTAGTTAACAATTTCATATCCAACATAGAAGAGGTTGTACTAAACATTCCTCCTAATATTTATATTCTAGGTGATAACAAATATTGAAGCATT
>NW_006400045.1:2676300-2678535 GCF_000299155.1 Elephantulus edwardii | reverse complement strand
TAAACATTGACTTTTTATCCTTTTTTTTTGCTGCCAAACAATAGCTATAGCTTCTCAGTTGCTTCCCAATTCATACCTATCGTATAGGACAGAGTATAATTTTCTCATACTGTTTCTAAGGCTGTGGTTGTATGGATGCAGACTACCACACGTCTTTCCCCCTGAGTGAATTGTGAGATTGAAACATCAACCTTTCAGTTAGGAGTTAGTCATTAACTCCTTGTGCCACTGGATGTCTTTGCTAAATTATGAAGTATATAAGTGTTTCATTTTGGAAGATTATCTGAGCCCTACTTAATATAAAAAGCCTTTTAATATATCCAGCTGAATATATACAGACATATCTAACAATAGGGGAGTGCAGTGTTGCTAATCATTTGTGACATGAATAACTTTACCTTATGCCTTAAAACGTGGCACAGGCCTGCCAGGGATGAAATGCCTTCTATTATGAACTACAAAGCAGACATTGCAATGCAAATGGTAAACAATTCTTATCTCTCAGAGAAAATGCTTTCTACTGAAAAGACAGTACTGATTAAGTGGTCCTAATGCCAATCAGCACTGTTGAAACCAAAATGTGGTTGGAAAAATAATGACTGACACATTTATTTCTGCAAAGCTATCATACTGAAAGCGTGGCGTGTGATTCATTATTGGACAAAAAGTAGGCCTCAAGAAAGCTCTACATGAAAATCCACTGCTTATCAGAGAAATCAGGGCAAATGGTGTTACAGGGAATTAGAAGGAGCTGTTTCCTCATCAGATTTGCTTTTTATGCCTTGCGTTGGGGAGCTTTTGAAATGCAGAATGTGAAGAGAACTGAACAAAAATGTAGATCCCACTAGGCAGTTTCTCTTTATAGGCATGTCATCAGTGATAATTTAGGACTCTATTCCTTACAGCCTTCAGTTGTCTGAATGTTATAGGGCGTGACAGTACTATTCACAAGACTAGCAGAAACATACTTTACCTAATCATGATTTATGCCCCTAAATTTATAAGGGACTGGCCTTCACTGTGCCAAATTCCCTTCATGCTTCTTTTGGTGCTCATGCGTGAAAATCTGAACTCTAGCTAAATTCCCCCTGTGGCCAAACAGTGTGTAGAACATCAGACTGTTATTTAAAAAAAATAAAATAAAAATAGTGTGAAAGCAAAATAACAAAGAAGCAAGTAGAAGTAGAATCTTTTCCTGAAAGGAATATTAAATGGCAATAGCAACAAAACCCAGAACCATTTTCTGAGGTCAATTTATATTATATGAAGGAGTCCTGGTAGCACAATAGTTATGTGCTTAGCTGAAGACAGAAAAATTCAGAGATTTGAGCCTACAAGGCACTCCATAAGGTAGAAATGTGTCACTATGCTGTCGTAAAGAATGATTGCTTTGAATCTTTATGGAACAGGTCTACACTTTCCTTATAAGATTGCTATGTCTGAATAAATCTGACAAAAACAAGCTTGGCTTGTTTAGTTTTACCTTTATGCTTGACTTATATTTTGAGGTGGCATGGACCAGTAATGTTGGGAGATATGTCAACTTTATAAAACTGAAGGTGAGGAATTAGAAGCCTATAAAATCACGGGTGAGAAGCATAGGAGAAAGACAAAATCTGAGCTTTGTGTCTAAAATCAGACATCATCGATTATACCAAAGAAAATTTACTCCTATAGAAGTTTTTCTCAGGGTAAAAATACATTCTGGAGGCCCAAAGTATTGTAGGAACTTGTTTTCAACATTGAGAAAGTGTAGGGCACAAAGACACTTCTTCAGGAAAATTTCCTAAATAAGGCTAAGAAGACAAGCACAGCTGTGGTAGTATTATTGCTTCTTAGGAGACTAGAGAGGACTGATATGTAATTACCATGATTTAAAATAAGATGTATGAATAATGCTGTAACTTTTGGGCATCTGCACTGAAGGGGGGAAATGTAGTATCTGTACTTCTTTTTCTTAAAACTATTTGTGTAAAATTGCTGCTTGCCTGCTCTTTTGATATGTATAATTTAATAGAAACTTGTTTCTCTGTATCCCAAAGAAACCTTTTAAATGTGATTTATCTTGTACTCACCATTTATGGCCTTGCTGGATATGTTACTCTATGTGATTGACCTTAGTGATCCAGTGTATCATGCCAACACTAGGAGTATTTGAAGTTGGACAAGTGAAAATTATAGCCTCAGGGAAATGTCTGAAGCAACACACA
This sequence comes from Elephantulus edwardii, assembly GCF_000299155.1. NCBI lineage: Eukaryota > Metazoa > Chordata > Mammalia > Macroscelidea > Macroscelididae > Elephantulus > Elephantulus edwardii. The sequence continues at coordinate 2,676,325 of NW_006400045.1, read as the reverse complement.
AAATATTTAGATTTGTTACTGGATT
>NW_006400045.1:2671599-2672765 GCF_000299155.1 Elephantulus edwardii | reverse complement strand
TTTACTATGAAAGCAACTCCATTTTTCCTCACCTTTTCACCTCCAGAGTAATATATCATTTTATCATCCGACTCAAAATGCCCCTTGCCAGTCCATCTCATCTCACCAATGCCTAGTATGTCAATATTTATGCATTCCATTTCTTCCTTAACAATATCTAATTTCCCTATAGACATCAGGATGAAAACTATCATAAAAGATAAGAGAGGATATTATATAATGATTAAAGGCACAACAGATCAAGAAGACATAACATTAATTAACATCCATGATCCAAAAGGTAGACCTGCTAACTAGATAAAACAACTGTTAACAGAATTGAAGAAATAGATAGCCCCACAATACGATAGGCATTGGAGATTTTAACACACCACTCTTACCAAAGGACAAGTCATCTCAAAAGAAACTTAACAAAGATGGAGAAGACCTAAAAGATACATTCATCCAACATAACCTTGTCTATGTATTCCAAGTATTGCACCCAACTAAAACTCAATTCACTTTCTTCTCAAGTGCATATGGCATATTTTTCAGAATTGATCACACATTAGGGTAAAAAGCAAGCCCCCGCTCCAAAATTGAAAAGCATTGAAATTTTATAAAGTATCTTCCCAGACCACAAAGCCATAAACAAGAAATTAACCACAAAAGAATAAAGTTTATTAACCATCAATGCAGAAATCTAAATAACAGCCTGCTAGAGTAAGAAAAAGCAATGATGTCAGTCTAGAGACCAAAGTTTGTCTATTCCAGGCCATGGTCTTTGCAATTATTTGGTATGCATCAGTAAGGCAGAAAATGACTAAAGATGACAGAAGAATCGATGCCTTTGAATTTTAGTGCTGGAGAAGAGATTTGAATAAATCATGTACAGCCAAGAAGCAGTCATCAGAACAGAGCAAGGAGAGTGCATGGTTCAAAATTGGGAAGGGGTCTGCCAGGAATGTATTCTGTCTCCATGCCTTTTGAATCTATATGCAGAACAGATCATCTGGAAGCTGGGCTGCATGAGTAGGAATGTGGCATCAGGAATGGAGGAAGATTCATCAACAACCTGTGTTATGCCGATGACACAACCCTGCTTGCTGAAACTGAGGAGGACCTGACGTGCTTGCTGTAGAAGGTCAAGCACTGCAGCCTTCAATATGGATTGAAGCTCAACATCA
>NW_006400045.1:2665834-2670814 GCF_000299155.1 Elephantulus edwardii | reverse complement strand
CAGTAATTGGGGCAATGGGGGTTGATGTTTCAGGATTAGTGAGACTGGCTCAGGACAAGGCAGGATTCAGAGCTACTATGCATAGGGTTGCTATGGGTAGCAGGCAACTCGATGACACATAAGAACAATGAAGTACAATTAGATTATAGAAGAAATAAACAGTGAAATAATAAAAGTTTCTTGAGACAAATGATAATGAAAGTACAACATATTAAAACCTCTGGGATACACCTAAGACCAGCTTATGACAATAGGCAGGCACACACACACACACACCCCCAAAACCCCCCCAAAACCACAACCAAACCCCCCCAAAAATAAAGTTAATGATGTAACTTAACATCATCATCAAACAGAAAAAGAACAACAATCTAACCCTGCAACCACCAGAAGAAAGGAAATTATAAGGACAAGTGCTGAAATCAAGGAGATAGAAAACAGAAAAACAATTAAAATCATCAACAAAACCAGGAGCTGGTTTTTCAAAAGGGTCAATAAAATTGACAAACCCTTGGCAAACTTACAAAGGAAAATAAGAAGATACTGATTACTTGATTAATTAGTGATAGAAGTGACATTACAGCAAATCAAGAAGAAATTTATAATATCAGCATATTATGCAAAGCTATACTTGGATAATTTGAAAACTTAGAGGAAATTGACAAATCTCGTTAAACTCATGCCCTACCCAGATTGACACGGTTAGATGTAGAAAGCTTGAGCAGACCCACAACAAAAGAAGAAATTGAGCAGGTCATAAACAACCTCCTCTCCAAAAAAAAAGCCCTAGACCAGATGGCTTCACAACTGAATTCTCCAAACATTCAGAGATTTATCACCCATTCTACTTAAATTGTTTCAATAAATAAAGAAGGAACATTCCTAGACACATTCTATAAAGCAAGTATAACCCTAATACTGAAACCTGGAAAGCATATTACCAAAAAGGAAAACTACAGACTAATACTTTCCATGAATGTAGACACAAAAATCTTTAACAAAATACCAGACAATAGAATCCAAAAGCATGTAAAAAATATTCATCATGAACAAGTGTGATTCATAAAAGGTATATAAGGAGGATGGTCCAAGATAAGTAAAACATTCAACCTAATTCACCACATTAACAAAGCAAATAACAAGAACTATATGATCCTGGCAATTGATGCAGAAAAGGCATTGGATAAAATCCAACACCTTTTACTGATTAGGACACTCAGGAAAATTGGACTAGAAGGGAATTTCCTCAACATAGCGAAAAGTATGTATGCAAAACCAAGACAAATACAATTCTCAGTGCAGAAACACTAAGAGCATTTTCCTTGCAAACAGGGACCAGACAGGGATCCCCACTATTACCCCTTCTATTCAATATTTTATTGGAAGTACTTGCTAGGGCAATATGACAAGAGAAGGGGGGGCATCCAGATGGTCAGGTAAACTATCACTATATGTAGGTGATATGATAACATTTACTGAAAACTCCAAGGACAACAAAATAAAGCAAAACAAAACAAAATAAAACACACTTGTTAGAGATAGTAGACCAAGTTAGTAGGGTTTCAGGATTCAAGATCAATACCCAAATGTCAATTGGATTCCTCTACAGTAACAAAGAAAATACAGAGAAGAAAATAAGAAAGCAATACCATTTACAAGAGCCAACCACAAACTGAAATAGTTGGGAGTAAACCTAACTAGAGACACAAAAGACCTATACAAAGAAAACTACAGTACATTTCTGCAAGATAAAATAAAAGACCTAAAGAAAGGGAAAAAAATATCTTGTGTTCATGGATATTAAGACTCAGTATTGTGAAAATGACAATCCTTCCAAAAGCAGTCTACATGTTCAACACAATACCAATACCATATTTATTTTTAAAACAAATACTATCTTATTTTAATTGTCATTTTAATGAATGTTTCCAGCAAAATTAGATTTCAGTCCATTCATTGTTGCACATTTTACTCCCTCACCTTCCCTTCTTCCTCCCCAGTTGACTTAAAAAAAAAATCATTCACTGTTGCACAGTTACCTACCTCCCCTCCCCCAAGCCCTCACTGAAATTATTTATCTCTCACTCTACGCTGTTATCATATGTATAGTGTTTAAGTATGTATTCATTTTAGACAATTCTTTTTTTTTTCATCTGTTCAAATGCAATGATCTTTATCTATTCACTCTTATCCTATTTTCCTCCCAACCTACCATATCAGATCTTCTTTATAGCAGTGGTGATATGCTGCTGTATTTGTCCTTTTGTGACTGACGTTTTTCATTCAGCATGGTGCGATCCAGGGTCCCCCATGTTGTGTAATGTTTTACAAGTAGTATTTCACTGTATCAATATACGATAATTTTTCTATACGTTTGTTCATGGGCACTTAGGTTACTTCCATCTATTTGATATACTCATTTTTCAAGAAGATTTAAAGGGAAATTGTAAAATTTATTTGAAGAGGAAAGAAGCCTCAGTAAGTAAAGCATTTTTGAAAAACAAAAATGAAGTGGGATGCAAAGTACTCTCTGACCTCAAAGCCTACTACACAGCTGTACTGGTACAATGAAAGGTACATAGACCAATGTAACAGAATTGAGAATCCAGAAATGGACTCATCTATCTATGACCAACTGATACTCGATAAAGTCTTCAAAAAATGGTGCTGACAAAATCAGACTGCTGCCTGCAGAAAGCTGAAACAGGATACACATCTAATACTATAAAAAAAAATCAACTCAAGGTAGATCAGAAATCTGGGAATAAAGCCCAAAACCATAACATTCATCAGAGACAAACAGGGACCAAGTTTAGAAGGCTTAGCCTACAGTCTGGAGAGGATAAAATTGATGAATGAGACCTTCTAAAGATTAAATCTCTGTGCTCATCAAAAACTTTTTTCTAATACGGCAAAAATAAAGCCTACAGGCTGGGAGCAAAAATTTGACAATACTATTTCAGATGAGGGTCTCATAACAAAAATTACTGAATATTCTTGACCCTCCAGGAAAAAAAGATTGATGACACAATTATAAAATGGACAAAAGACATGCAAAGACTTTTCACAAAAGAAGAAATTCAGGTTGCCAACAAACACATGAAGAAATGCTCAAAATCACTGGCATTAAAAGAGATGCATTGCATATCAAAACCATAATGAGATACCATCTCACTCCAGTAGCAGTGGCAAAGTTTAATAGGGTTGTTGTTGTTGTTTTATGTCATGTTGAGTCTCTTGTGACTCATAGCAACACTGTATACAATAGCCCTGAAACCTGCTCTATCCTTTACCAAACTTATTTTTTCTGCCACTCCTACCCTCATTACCCCAGTCACTGAATTAATCAATCTCATGAAGAGTCTTCCTCTCTTGCACTGTCCTTCCACCTTGCCAAGAATGCTGTCTCTCTCCAAGGAATGGTCCCTCCTTACAACATGCCCAAAGTATGTCACCCAAAAGCTCAGAATCCTTGCCTCCAAGCAGCAGCCTGGTTTCACCCCAATAAGGATAAACCTATTTGTTCTCCTGGAAGTCCATGGTATATTCAGTACTCTTCTCCAGCACCACAGCTCAAAAGCATCATTTTTTTATTCCTTTCATCCCTTCTCATTGTCCAGCTTTCTTACCATAGTAATTGTGAAGACTATGACTTGGATCAGTTGCACCATATTCTCCAGATTGATGCTGTTGCTCTTCAGGATTCTGGAGAGATCTCTGACAGCAAATATTCTCAATGAAATTCTTTTGATTTCCTGGTTGCTTATACTAAGAGTGTTGATTGTGGAGCCAAGCAAATTAAAGCTAATAACAGTCTCAGTCTCTTCACTATCATAATGCTGCCAGTTGGCCCAGTGGTGAGAATCTTTGTTTTCTTGAGCTTCAATCCATTTTCAAGGTTGCAGTTCTTAACTTTCTGTAGCAAGCACTTCAGGTCTTATTCAGTTTCAGCAAGTAGGGTTGTGTCATCTGCATAACTCAGGTTGTTGATGAATCTTCCTGAAGTTCTGATGAGACATTCCTCCTCAAAGAGCCCAACCTCTCAGATGATCTGTTCGTCATATAGTTTGAAAAAGTACAGAGATAGGACACTGGTGTAAACCCTTCTTGATTTTAACCATTCAATGTTACTTTGCTATGTTAATAGAATAGCAAACAATACTTGTTGTAGAAGATGTGGAGAGGTGGGAGCTCTCATACATTGTTGATAGGATTGTAAAGTGGTGCAACCACTCTGGGGGACAGTTTGATGTTTCCTCAAAAAAAAAATTGAACAGAGAAACTCCCTATTGCCCAGCTGTTTTACTACTAGGAATATTCCTCAAGGAAAATAGAAATGAGACACAAACAAAGATTTATACACCAATGGTCTTAGCAGCATTATTCACTGTTACAAGAACATGGAAACAGCCTTAAGGTCTAACCACAACAGAATGAATTGAGAAATTGTGGTACATTCAAACAGGGAAAACTATGCACATGCAGGAGCAACAATTTTGAAAAATACTACATAACTTGGGAGAAGCTAGAGAGCATTATGCTAAGTGAACTAACTCAGTATCATAAGGACAACTACTGTATAAAACTGTTTTTATAAAAATAAAGAATGAAGTAAACATGTACTGGATCTCAATTGCGGGGGGGAGAATGAAAGGGTGAGAATTGGTAAGTTTGAAACCACAGGGTTGCACAGTTTGATGGATGGATGTACAGGGGGAAGAAAATTGAAAGGATCCAGGAGTAAAGACATGGCAGTAATGGGCAAGTCCAATGATGATTAATTATATAAAATATGAAGAATGAGAATGTATGAAAAACAATGTGACTGAAGAATAGTGTGAAACACAACACATATATAACCATTTTAAGCAAACCAACAAAAAATAATGTAAAATAGAATATATATGAATGATTGTATGAAACATAATGTAAAATGATGAATATATAAAACACAATGTATATGAATGAAACATAATATAA
>NW_006400045.1:2661316-2665069 GCF_000299155.1 Elephantulus edwardii | reverse complement strand
AACAACAACAACAACAGATGGTATAGATGTACTTATTTGTTTATCACTGGTTTAAGGATATCTAATTTGTTTCCATTTTTTACTATTTCCAATAAAATTAAAAATTGTGTAATTTATTCATAAATACAGTTTTATCTTGTTTTGGTTTTTTCATCTCTCTAGGATATATCCAGCGTTCAGTTAGTATACTGTCCATACGTGTAAAATGGAGACTTATTAAAACGATCTTCAAAGATAGACAGCAATAACTAAAGCCAAAGAAAAGGAAATTGAGAAAGCCTACCAACTTTCAAAGCCTGAAATGAACCAAATATGACATCAAGGTATGTTAATAATGATTGGTGACTAGAATGAAGAAGTTTGAAACAAAGTAGAAGGAATGTTGTTATATCTTCTGTGTAACTGGAAATGACCCATATCTCGCCTTCAACTGTGTTTCAGAGACAATGAATTACATGGGAGGAGATTGCCCATCTTTCCCCTGCATTGAAGCTGGTGGATTAGAATTGAGTGCACTTGTGTTAGCAGCACAGCTCCTTAACATTACTCTTTAGGAGTTCCTAGAGGAAATGATAGTCAGAAATTATGGAACTTGATGAAGAAAGTGAGGCTGGAGAGCAAATGATTGAATTTTGCACAGTCAATGATTTATTCATTGCAGATACCTTTGTTAAGAAACAAAGAAAGAGACTCTACACATGGACCTTACCTGATGGGCTGCACAGGAATCATAATTAACTACATCTGTGAAAATAATTATTAGAGAACCTCAATATCAGCAATCAAAACCTGACCAGGTGCTGAATGTGGAACAGATCATCAATCCATATACAAGTTAAAATTTAAGTTAAAAAATATGAAAACAAGTACACAAGATCCAAAATACAACCTTGGGTCTATCTCACTTGAATTTAAAAGTCAGCTCAAAAATGGGTTTAAGGAATTGAACACTAATGACTGAAAAAGTGATGACTTGTGGGATGATGTCAAAAATTTAATCTGTGAAGAAAGCAAAATGTTATTACTAAGACAGAGGAGAAAGAAAAGACAGAATCGGTGACAGAAGAGTTAATAAAAATTGCACTAGAGCACCGAGAAGCTAAAACAAAGAGAAGTGATGCTGAAGTAATAGAGTGATTTAAAAAGGCCTTCTAGACGCCAAAACAAAATATTATAATGGAATATGCAATGAGATGGAGCTGGAGAATAAAAAGAGAAGAACTCATTTGACATTTCTCAAAATGAAAAACCAATTTAATCCTTGAGTTGCAACACTGAGAAAAAATCTGGGCAAAATTTTGAATTATCCAGGAAGTATCAGAAGAAAATGGGAGGAATACACACAGTCACTTTACCAAAAAGAATTGGCTAACACTGAAGTATTTCAAGAACTATATGTTAAAGAATCAATGGTAATGAAGGAAGAGTTTCAAGTTGAATTGAAGCCATTGGCAAAAAAATTGGGTCGCAGGAATCATTGAAATACCAAAAGACATGTCTCAAGTAACAAATACAGCCCTGGATATGATCCTAGTCTATGCCAGGAAATTTGGAAGATAGCAACCTGGCCAACTGATTTGAAGAGATCTATATTTGTTCTCTTGGTGCTCCTGATCCAGGCTATAATCTTTGCAATTACATGTTATGCATTGGAGAGTCGGACAGTGAATAGGGATTATAGAAAGAGAATGGATTCCTTTGAGTTGTGGTGCTGGAAAAGACTGTTGAATATACCATGGACTGCTAGGAGAACAAACAGGTTTGTCCTGGAGAGGGTGAAGCCAGAGTCAAGGATTCAGAAGCTTCGTCTGACATACTTTGGGCATATTGCAAGGAGGGACTGGTCCTTGGGGAGGGACTTCATGTTTGGGAGAGTGGAGGGATGGCGCAGGAGAGGAAGACCCTCGATGAGATGGACTGATTCTGTGAGTGGAGTGGTGGGAATGAATGTGTTTGAGACAGCGAGGTTGTTACAGGATAAAACGGCCTTTAAGGCTCTTGTACACCGGGTCGCTATGAGTCGGAAACGACTCGATGGCACATAACAACAAACAACAAACTTTCTGCCCTCTCTAAGAGTCCTGTGACCGAGTCCCATGCAGCCTTGGGGGTCTTCTGCTGTTACCTGTATGGGCAGGGATTTTCAGCTCTGCTGAGCTATCTTGCAATGGAACACATAAATATTGACATACTAGGCATTGGTGAGATGAGATGGACCAGCATGGGGCATTTTGAGTCAGATGGTCATATGATATACTACTCCAGAGATGAAAAGGTGAGGAAAAGTGGGGTTGCTTTTATAGTTAGAAAAGCCATTTCTAGATTCGTCTTGAAGTACAATATTGTGAGTGACAGGATAATATCCACATGCATACAAGGAAGTCCAGAAAAATCACTATCATTCAGATATATGCATCAACAACCAGAGCCAAAGAAGAAGAAATAGAAGATTTCTACCAACTGTTACAGTCAGAGATCGATCAAACTTGCAATCAAGAAGCATTGATAACAATAGGTGACTGGAATGCAAAAGTTGGGAACAGAGAAGAAGAATCAGTAGTTGGAAAACATGGACTCAGTGACAGAAATAGAGCTGGATATAGAATGATTGAACTCTGCACAATCAATGTTTTGTTCATCGCAGGTTATACACATGGATCTCACCTGATGGTATGCATAGGAATCAGATCAATTAAATCTGTGGAAAGAACACTGGAGAAGCTCAATATCAGCTGTGAAAACTAGGCCAGGAGCTGTTGTGGAACGGACCACCAACTACTCTTATGCAAGTTCAAGATGAAGCTGAGGAAAATTAAGTCAAATCCATGGGAACCAAAATATAACTTTGAGTCTATCCCACCTGAATTTCAGAACCATCTCAGGAACAGGTTTGAGGCCTTGAACATGAATGAGTGAAGACCAGATGAGTTGTGGGAGGATATCAAGGGTATCATCGAAGAAGAGTGCAAACATTCATTACAAAGACAGAAGAGGAAGAAAAGACCAAAATGGATGTCAGAAGAAAACTCTGAATATTGCACTGGAGCACAGAGAAGCGAAAGCACAAGGAAGAATGCAAGATACTAAAGAGCTGAACAGAAGATTCCAAAAGGCAGCTCAGAATTAGAAAGCAAAATATTATGATGAAATGTGCAGTGAGCTGGAGTCAGAAAATCAAAAGGGCTGAAGTTGCTCAGAATTTCTTAAGTTCAAGGAACTGAAGAACAAATTCAACCATTGAGTTGCTATAATCAAGGATGCTTTAGGCAGAATATTAAATGATTCAGGAAGTATTAAAAGAAGATGGAAAGAATATATTGAATCACTGTATTAAAAGGAATTGGCAGACATAGAAGAATTTAATGAAACAACACATGAGCAAGAATCTATGGTGATAAAGGAATTTCAAGCTGATTTGAAGGAAATAGCAAAAAATAAGGCCCCAGGAATAGATGGTATACCAATTGACGTATGCTGCCCTGGATGTGCTCACCAAGTTGTGCAAAGAAATCTGGAGAACAATCACTTAGCCAAGTAACTGGAAGAGATCTGTATTTGTTTCCATCCCAAGGAAAGGTGACCCAACAGAGTGTGGAAACTATAGAACAGTATCACTGATTTCACATGCAAGCAAGATTCTACTGAAGATCCTTCAAAAAGGACTGAAACTGCACATCAGCAGAGAACTGCTAGAAGTCCAGGCTGTATTTAGAAGGGGTCGTGGTAGTAGGGATATTGTAGCTAATATTAGAT
>NW_006400045.1:2630356-2660351 GCF_000299155.1 Elephantulus edwardii | reverse complement strand
GGTAATTGGGATGAGTGTGTCATAGACAACGAGATTGGCACAGGACAGAACAGAGTTTAGGGCTGTTGTGCATAGTGTTGCTATGAGTCACAAGCGACTCGACAGCACATAACAACAACAGCAACATATTTCTTCTAATTCCCAAGAAAGAATATGAAGTATAATGTGGAAATTATTAAGAATATGTTTTTTATAATTCATTCTGCTAAGACTAGATGCAGAAGAGTTTATAAGGAGTTTTGAGTCAACATAGTCTAAAAAACCCAACTTGCTGTATAAGTCCATGGTTTCTAACATCAACAGATCCTACTTGGTTTAATCCCTCTTTGTTGTTTGGGTCCAATGGCTTGCTGGGGGGTCTCCAAAGACTAAGACCCATCAGGGGACTAACTCATGTGACTGTAAATATGAAGGCCAGTTTTTCTGAAACTTGTGAACAAGGGGTCAGGCTGGAGGTAGCTCTTAGTTCACAATACATAATTTTTCAGTCCACAGAACTTCTTATCCTCCAGCAAGCCTGGGCCAAGTCAACAATCATGCATCCACTACTTGGTCTTATCACACACATGTGCACACACACTCATGGTGTGGAAAGTTTTCTCTTATATTGGTCCCACCACTGTTGATTATTTTCAAGACCATATGTCCAGAGTTAAGGTAACTGGAGATCATTTCTCTAGGAGGAGATAATACAATGGATAGGAAAACCAAATTTAAAGTACTTTACTGACATACAATAATTCATATCACATTAAAGAAAAATATTTTTGAAAATAATTCTGAAAGCACTAGCATAGTATCTTGAAAGAGAACTTTTAGAAGCTCAAACTGAATTTAGAAAAGGCTGTTTCACTAGGAATATCATTGCTGATGTCAGATGGATCTTGACTAAAACCAGAAGAATGTTTGTGATTTATTAACTACATCAAACCATTTAACTCTATGGATGTCATGCTATGGCAAACAATGAGAATAATCCCATCACACTTAGCAGTGCTCATGAGAAACCCATCCCTAGACCAAAAAGTTGTTGTCTGAACAGAACAATAGAACACTACATAGTTTAAAACTTATTTTCAAAAAAGTATGTGACATGGCTGTATCCTTTATCTATACCTGTTCAGTTTATATGTTGAGCAAATCGTTCAAAATCTAAACTTTATAAAGAATGTGGCATAAGAACTGGAGGCAGACTAATCAGCAACCTACTTTATGTAGATGTCAAAACCTTCCTTGTCCAAAGTAAGGAAGACATGAAATGTTTTCTGCAGTAGATCAAACAATACAGTCTTCAGTATAGATTCCATTCCAACATCAAGAAGACAAAATTCTTCACTTTTGGACCAATAGGCAACATCATGACAGAGAAAATATTGACATTGTCACTGATTTCATCTTATTTGGATCCACAATGAACATCCTTGCTACCAACAGTCAGGAAATAAGTATATATTGTATTGGGAGAGTCTGCTATCAGGAATATCTCCAAATTATTGAAGATAAATTATATTAACTTGAAGAACAAAGTGTGGTAACTGATTCAAGCCATGTTTTTCTTTTTAATTACTTGCTGTGCCTCTGAGAGCTGCACAATAGATAATGATGGCAAAAGAATTCATGCCTTTGAGTTGTGGAGAATACTGAATATTTTATGGACAGAAAAAAAAAACCAGCCAAAAGAAGAACAAATAGATATATCTTTTTATTTTTTTTTAATTTTGGGATTTTATCTTGAGCAAAATATAGCCAGAATGCTCTAATGATCTAAGAATGGCAAAGCCTGTCTCACACACATTTGATATTGTGTTTCCATACAAAGACAATTTATTGAATATCATTTCATGTGTTACTTTTGCCAAATGTATATATATTCTTTTTAATGAAATGTTGCTTCCTTTATTTTGCCAATTGTTTCATTATATTGCTTGTTATGGAAGTTCTTTGTATTTTTTGAATACCAGTAGTTTGGCAATGCGGATAACATTGGGAAGAAAGGGAATTCTAGAACACTTGATTGTACTCATGTGAATTCTTAGAAAAACTTGTCTGAACAAAACAAGAGAATACTGCAAGTTTTTAATTCAGGAGAAGTATGCACCAGATTTGTATACTTATTTTCCTGCCTATTTATTTTTATCATTTTTCACTGGTTTATTTACAAAGTTCATATACATTGTTTTTCACTCTGAATCTTTCCAATTTCTTCTACATCCCCTCTGCCCATCAAATTGTTCCACTTGATGATTAACTCCCCTCTTCTGTCCATCTTTACCCCTCTGCTGCCCCCCTTCGCTCCTCATAGTCATTCTAAAACAATAGTCTTTATCCTTATGGAACCGAGTTAGTTCAGTTAGCATAATGCTCTCCAGTCCTTCCCAAGTTAGGTAGTAATTTAAACATCATTGCTTCTGCATGCTGCACTGTATTCCATCATGTGAATGCACCAGAATCTCAGTCCATTCCATTGTGGTTGGACATTTGGGCTGTTGCCATGTTCTTGCGTTGTGAATAATGCTGCTACAAACATTGATGTACAAGTCTCCATTTAACCTCAGTTCTCATTCTCTTGAGGTATATTCTCAGCAGTGGAATACCTAGGTCATGTAGTATTTCTATGTTCATCTTTTTGAGGAAGCACCAAACTGCATTCCAGAGTTCTTCTACTATTTTATAATCCCACCATCAAAGTATAAGAGTTTCTATATTGCCACATCCTCTCCAACATCTATTACTTACTGTCCTGTTGAACTTTGCCACTGTTATTGGAGTGGGATTGTACCTCATCGTGGTTTTGATTTGCATCTTTCTTATTTCCAGGGATTTTGAGCATTTCTTCATGTGTCTGTTGGCAACGCTTATATCTTCCTCTGTGAAAAGTCTTTCCATATCTTTTGCCCATTTTGTAATTGTTTTATCAGGTTGGGTTTTTTGGTTTGTCTGTTTTTTTTTGTATTTGTCTTTTTTCCCCCCCTTGTGGAAGCCCATATGATTCTGTAAACTTTTGATATAAGATCCTAGTCTGAAATTATATTGCCAAATGTTTTTTCCCCAGTTAGTACATTGTCTTTTGATTACTAGAAAATGTTTTTGGTGGACATAGGAATTTAATCTTTAGAATATCCCATTCATTTATTTAATCCTCTCCAGATTGTGTATTTCTAGCTGTACTTGGCAGTCTCTTTATATCATAGACTAGGCTGTCTAAGCTTGATTTCAGTTTGTCTGATGAGCTTTATGGTTTCGGGCTTTATTTCCATGTCTCTGATCCACCTTGAGTTGATTTTAGTGTATGGTGTGAGATATGGATCCTGTTTTGGCTTTCTGCAGGTAGCAGTCAAGTTTTGTCAGTACCATTTGTTGAAGAGGTTGTCATTTCCCCACTTGATAGGTTTTATAGTCTTGTAAAAAGTCAGCTGATTGGGAGAGCGATCTGGTGAGGAGGGGTGGGCAGGGAGAAAAGTGTGGCAATGAATGAAGGGAAATCCAAAACCTCTGTAACTGTCTATTAAAATTAATAATAATAATAATAATAATGTCAGCTGATCATAGACAGTCCTTGTTTTTAAGTGCCATAGAGTCACCGTCACCTGCAACTCATAGCGAGCCTATGTATAACAGCCTTAAACCCTACTCTATCCCTTGCCAATCTCACTGTCTCTGACACACCTATCCCCATTACCCCAGTGACGGAATCAATCCATCTCATCAAGGGCCTTCCTCTCCTGCGCCATCCCTCCAACCTCTCAAGTATGTCAGACAAAGCTTCAGAATCCTTGCCTCCAAGAAGCAGCCTGGTGTAACCCTCTCCAGGACAAACCTGCTCTTTCTCTTAGCAGTCCATAGTATATTCAATACTCTTCTCCAGAACCACAGCTCAAGGCATCAGTTACCTTTCTAACATTCCTAGTCATTATCAGCTCTCTGAGGCACAGCAAATGATTGCAACGACCATGGTCTGTATCAGGCACACCTAGTGTCCAGGTGGACATCATTGCTCTTCAGTACTCTGGAGCGGTCTCTAACAGGAGACTTTCTCAATGCAATATGTCTTTTAATTTCCTGGCCACTAGTGTCAAGAGTGTTGATTGTGGAGCCAAGCAAACTAAAGCTGTTAACAATCTCACTCTCTTCACCATCCATCATAATGCTGCCAATCAGATGCTGCCATCAACCAGAGGTGAGATTCTTTGTTTCCTTGATACTGAGCTTCAATCCACATTAAAGGCTGCTCAGTCTATATGAAAGGCTGCTTCTACAGCAAGCACTTCAGAACATCCTCAGTTTTAGTAAGAAGGCTCGTGTCATCTACATACATAGTAAATTATGAAAAAGACCATGGCCTGAATCAGCTGCATCTTTGTCTTCAAACCAACATCATTGTTCATCAGCAATCTGGAGAGGTCTGTGCAGATATATTCCCCAGTGCAATATGGCTCCTGAGTTTTGGTACAAATAGTATTGATAGTGAATTTAAGTAAGCTGAAATAATTGACAGTATCAATATTTTCTCCATATGTAAAGGCTGTGTCCTTTCTCTATATGTTTTCAATCTATAAGAAAAACAGTTTATCTGAAAGGCTGGGCTGTATGAGGAGAACTGTGGAATCAGGATTGGAGGTAAACTTATCAATAATCTGCTTTATGCAGATGACACAATCCTGCTTGCGGAAACTGAAGAGGACCTGAAGCGCTTGCTGCAGAAGGTTGAGGATTTCAGCCTTCAATATGGATTGAGGCTCAATGTCAAAAAAACAGAGATTCTCACCACTAGGCCGACTGACAGTATCATGATATATTATGAAGATATTAAACATGTTGACAGCTTTAGTTTGCTTGGCTCTGCAATCAACGTTCATGGTACCAGGAGCCAGGAAATTAAAACATTAATTGCATTGGGAAAGGTTGATGTCAGAGACATCTCTAAGGTACTGAGGAACAATGATGTCAGTCTGGAGGCTATGGTGCACCTGATACAAGTCATGGTCTTTGCCATTACTTGCTATGCTTCAGAGAGCTGGACAATGACTAGGAATGATAGAAGGAGAGTTGGTGCCTTTGAGCTTTGATGCTGGAGAAGAGTATTTAATATACCATGAGCTGCTAGGAGAACAAACAATCTCATCCTGGAGAGGGTAAAGCCAGGCTGCTCCTTTGAGGCAAGGATTCTGAAGCTTTGTCTGACATACTTTGAACATGTTGCAAGGAGGGGCCAGTCCTTGGAGAGGGCCATCATGCTTGGGAGGGTGGAGAGATGGCGCAGGAGAGGAAGACCCTTGATGAGATGGATTGATTCCATTACTGAGGTAAAGGGGGTAGGCGTGTCAGAGACAATGAGATTGACAACTGATAGAGCAGGGTTTAGGGCTATTTTACATAGGTTCATACATAACAACAAACAACAACAACATTAAGATGATGCTTATTGATCTTGTAGTGAGGGAAAAGTGCAAATTGATAAATAAGCCCTTCTAAAAAATTCTTGTGTATATGTAAAAAATGCTTCAATAGAGTAAAAAGGACAACATGCTGTGGAAAAATATTTGGAAATGACATACCTGATAAGGGACTCATAACTAAAATTTATAGCATACTTCAGAACATCAACAACAACAACAAAGACAAACAATCACAAAATGTGTAGAAAGAAGGAACAGAAGCTTCATCAAAGAAAAAGGTCAGATGACTGAAACATGCAAAATGCTCAAAACCACCAGCTATCAGAGCTGTAAATCCAAATAACAATGAGGTATCATCTTACCCCAGTATCAACAGCAAAGTTCCACATGACAGCAAACAATACATGTTAGCAAAGATACAGAAAAATTGTAACTCTCATACACTGTTGACAGGAAAGTAAAAGACTATAACCCTTAGGGAAGGTAGCCTGGCATTTTCTCTAAAAGTTGAAAATAGAAGTAAAATTTGTCTCAATAATCCCACTACTAGAAATATACCCTAAAGAAATCAAAGACCTCTTTAAAGTACTCAAAGGGCAAGGTATGCGTCTTCTGCAACACATGTCATTTGCTGTCCTGTTGAACGTTTCTATTGCTGCTCAGATGAGATAATATCTCACTATTGTTTTGATTTATATCTCCTAGTGGCTAAAGATTTTATGCATTTTTTCATGTATTTCTTGGCCATATGAATATATTCTTTGTTGAAGGGTCTTTTCAGATCTTTTTTCCATTTTTGATAGTATTATTTGTCTCTATTATTAAGATGCTGAAGCTATATGTAAATTTAAGTAGGAGTCCCTTAACAGTTATGTCATTTACAAGTACTTTTTGCCAGTCTTAAGCTTCCTTTTTACTCTATTGAAGAAGATTTTTTTTAATTTACACAGGGATTTGATTTTTAGAAGGTCACATTTATTTATGTTTATCCTCTCCTGATTGTGGAGTTTTGGTTACACTTGAAAGTTGTCAAAAATTGCTCTTGTTATGTACAATCAAATCAGAACCAACCTGTTGCTGACCATCTGACAGGTTTTCTGAGGCAGTAAATTGTACAGAAGGAAATTGCCATTCCTTCTATCCTGGAACACCTGGTGGCTTTGAACCATACATCTTTGGAATTTCACGTCAGTGTCTTACCACTAGGCCACCAGAATTCCCTACACCAAAGATTAAGACTTCTAGATTTGTTCCTATTTTTTCCTTCTATTTTTTTAACTAATAATTTTTAAATGAACGTATATATCTTTATAGCATATTCTTTCCATTTAATTTTTCTCCATTCATTCATAGTTGTGCATTTTCCTCCCTGCTCACCCTCCCCCTGCAGTTTGTTTTTCTCTTTGAAGAAAAGAAAAAATTTTTTCATTGTCATACATTCTCCACCTCCTCTCCCTCTCCAGGCCACAGTCCACTTTAGTATACATTTCTTTTTCTGAAATCTTGTCAGTAAAATAACACCTAATCCTTTTGAACAGTTCTCTCCCTCATTTTGATTCAATGCGATATACATTATTTATCCCCTTTTCTTTGGTTTCCCCCAACCCCGAAATCAGTCGCATTTTACAACAGTGGCACTGTGCAGTATTTGTCTTTTTGTGACTGAAATATTTCACTCAGCATAATGTCCTCCACGGTCACCTATTTTGAATAATATTTCATTATTTCTTTGTTTTTCAATGTAGCATATTATTACATTGTGTGAATATACCACATCTCTATCCATTTGTTTGTTGATGGACATTTGGATGGTTTCCAACTCTTTGCTATTTTGGACAATGCCGCAATAAACATGGATGTGTATTATATCTACTTGGGTGGCAGTTCTGTTTTCTTTAGGGTATATATCCAGTAGTAGTATTGACGGATTAGATGGTATTTCTATTTGCAACTTTTTGAGAAAGCACCATATGGCATCAGGATTGGTGGAAAATTAATCAACAATCTGTGTTATGCAGATGACACAACCCTGCTTGCTGAAACTAAGGAGGACTTCATGCACTTGCTGCGAAGGGTCAAGGACTGCAGCCTTCAGTATGGACTGAGGCTCAACGTCAAGAAGACAAAGATTCTCACTACAGGGCCAATTGGCAGCAGAAGTATGGATGCTGAAGAGCTTAAGATTATTCACAGCTTTAGTTTGCTTGGCTCCACAGTCAACATTCTTGGCACCAGCAACCAAGAAAATTAAAAGATGTATTGTGATAGGAAAGACTGCTGTTAGGGATGTCTTCAAAGTACTGAAGAGCAATGATGTCACTCTGGAGACTAAGGTATGCCTGATATGGGTAATAGTCTTTGCAATCACTTGCTATGCATCAGATAACTAGAAAATGACTAGGAAGTATTAAAGGAGAATTGATGCCTTTGAGCTGTGGTGCTGGAAAAGAGTATTGAATGCACCACTGACTGCTAAGAGAACGAACAAGTTCAACCTGGAGGGAGTTAAACCAGGCTGATCCTTGGAGGCAAGGATTCTGAGGCTCCATCTAACATACTTTGGACATGTTGTAAGGAGAGACCAGTCCTTGGAGAAGGACGTCATACTTGGAAGGATGGAGGGATAGCACAGGAGGGGAAGACTCTCTATGAGGTGGATTGAGTCAGTGACTGGATTGAATCTCAATCCATTCCATTGTGGTTGGATATTTAGGCTGTTTCCATGTTCTTACGTTGTGAATAATGTTGCAATGAACAACAACAACAACAACACAATGATCTATTTATGGCTTGTAAATATTTCTTCTAGTTGTAGCTTGTCTTTTCATCTTATTTTTCAATAGGTAGCTGTCACGACCTAGTGGTAAGGAGCTGTGCTGCAAATCCAAAAGACAAGCAGTTCTAATGCATCAGCTATTCTGAAGGAGAAGGATGGGCAAACTCCTCCGTGTGATTTACTGCCTCTGAAAATCTGCTTGAGAGTCAGCTATGGGTCAGTTCAACTTGATGGCACAACAGTCTTTAATAGTACAAATATATTTTTTCATTTTTATGAAGTCCAACTTATTTTTTTAAATGGTGGATTAGCTATGCATGAAGTCTAAAAACTCTTGGCCTCATTACAGATCCCAAAGATTTTCTACAATATTTCTGTTGAAACATTTTTTAAATTTTGTGATTTAAAGTCCACCATTCATTTTGGGTTATTTTTATGTATGTGTGAGACTTACTTTGAGATTATTTACTTGTTGGAGATTTCCAATCTTTATCTCTGTTTGTAGAACAGACTATCTTCCTCATTGCATCATTTTGAACTTTTGTAAAAATTATTTATGCAAATTTGTGTGGTTATTTTTTTTGGGTTTTCTTTGTTTAGTAATATGTTTATTGCACTGTCATTACCATAACATTTTAATTATCATATCTATGTGGGCAATCTTCTCTCATAAATTTTCTGACTCTGAAAGCTCTCTGCGGGTCATCTACAAGTTTTTTCTAGCTGTACACTAAAATAATAAATGTATAATTTATACATATATATTATTTAGACATGTATTGTTCAAGACTCTTCTCCAGCACCATACATAAATCGAAGGTATCTATTTTTTTTTCTGCCATCCTTAGTCATTATACAACTCTCTGAAGCATAACAAGTAATTGAGAAGACCATGGCCTGGATTAGGCAAACGTTTGTATCTAGACTGACATCATTGCTCTTCAGCACTCTGGAGAGTTTCATGACATCAGATTTTCCCAATGCAATTAGCCTTTTAATTTTCTGACTGCTGATGTTAAGAGTGTTGATTGTAGATCTGAGCAAGCTGTAATTGCTAACAACCTCACTCTCTTCTCCATCTGGTGCTGCCAATTGACCCAATGGTGAGAATCTTTGTCTTCTTGATGTTGAGCTTCAATCCATACTGAAGAGTACAGTCATTGACCTTTTGCAGCAAGAGTTTCAGGTTCTCCTCAGTTTTAGCAATCAAGGTTGTTTCATCTGCTTGTCATAGGTTGTTAATGAGTCTTCCTCCAATCCTGATGCCATATTTCTCCTCATAAAGCTCTACTTCCTGAATGATCTGTTCTGCACACAGATTGAAAAAGTCTGAGGACAGGATGCATCTCTGACTCACTCCTTTCCTGATTTTGTACCATGTAATGTCTGTCTTGGAGAGGGTGAAACCAAGTCTTTCTTTGGAGGCTAGGATTTTGAAACTCTGCCTCATTTACTTTGAACACATGGTCAGGAGAGACTGGTCCTGGGTGAAAGACGTCATGCTCAGAATAGTACATAGACAGTGTAGAAGAGAGGTACTCTGGATGAGATGGACTGATACAGTAACTTGGGCAATGGGAGTTGGTGTGTTGGAGTTAGTGAGACTGGCTCAGGACAACTCGGGACAGAACTGCTGCACTATACATCTCAGGTGAATCAATGGTACATAAAAACAGCAACATACTATGCTAGGTTTGAAAGCAGGAGTGACATCCACTTCCTAAATAACATGCCTCCAGAAACTTTGTGAACTCTGATAAATATTAGCAGTTGTAGTGGGACTTCAGGCCTTTTGTTCATAGGATCGCTATGAGTCATTCTCAACTCAAAGGCAATTAGCAATAATATATATATATATATCTCATATACATTATTTATAAATATATTTATCTATACAATATTCTGGATGTATAGTAGAACAGCTAGCAAACAAACAACAGCAATATAATTCCAATGTAATTCATCTTAAATTTGGTAGACTTATTCATCTCACTTTGTTTTTGTTTTGAAAAGTTGGCTTACTTATTTAAGCTTTTCTCCTTAACACATAAACTTTATTTAGACCAAAAAAAATTTATTTTATCTGTTACTCTAGTATGGGGTAAGATGTTAAGGCATGTAGTTTACTTTACTAAATTACTTTACTAAAAAATTGTTTAGCATGACAGAATCTTATATAGGTTTTTAATAATTTTTCCTTTGTCTGGTATGTGCAGATTGATATTCTGGAATAATCTCTAAAATTAAATTGGTGAAATGGTAAAGAAGAAAATGGAAACTTCTCTTTATTTCACTAGATAATAAGAGTCCATCTCATTTCTGAAATGTTCACCTTAGTGCTAACTTGTTAGATTCTCCCAGTTATCATCCCAATAATGAACAGAGCAGCATATCTGAATAATAAAACACTGTCAAATGTTAAGGGAGACCTTTGAAAGAGGAGTTCTTGACTTTACCTATAAGAATAACCTAATGACAACTCCCAAGTTTAATTTTTAATTACAAATCTCTAAAGCTTAATTTCCTTTAGTTCTTAATGTAAACTGGAGACAGCTAGCCAATTTCACTAGTCAGTGTCCTTGTTTTAGTGTGTAAAGATGAACCATGCCGAAATTACGGGAGGTTCCATTTCATTACACCCTTACTTGTCATTTTTAATATTCTATGAAAATGTATAGGCCATATGGCATTTGAAGAAACAATTCACTGACTCTTTATCTGACTTCTTAACACCATTTAAATAATTGTACTGGCCTGAATGTGAGCCCATTGGTCAACTTTAATTTTTAATGAAAATCAATGAACTTATGATATTTTACTAGCTATTCTATAGTGGAAATAATGAGAAAATTTTCATTTATCTGTAATTACTTATAGTCAATATAAGAATTGCATTCACAATCATTAAAGTGTCATAAACAGTGGCTAATTGTGCACAACAAATATCTACTCAGGTGCAATGATAATAAAACCTAGATATGCATACTTACTGGAAGTTTATAATCCATAATGGGCCATAGGCAATTTAATTATGAAATGATCTTACTTAACGGTTCTTATTAACCAGTTTTTTAAAAATTGAAAAGTAATTTATGTTTGTGATATAATACTCCAGTAGAAAAAGGTAATAAAATAATAAAAAAATACTTTTTCCTCCCTTACCAGAACCCTGCAGCAATCATCTCTTAAGAATAAAGAAATAAATGTGGCTCCAAGGCATCTGTTATTCATAGTTGTTGTGGTTGTTGTTATGTACCCTCGAGTCATTTGCAACTCTTAGCGACCCTATGTACAATAGCCCTAACCCCTGCTCTATCCTGTGCCCATTGCTTGGCCTCTGACACACCCATCCCGATTACCCCGTTACTGAATCAATCCACCCATATAAGGTCTTCCCCTCCTGCGCTGTCCCTCCACCCTACCAAGCATGATGTCCCTCTCCAAGGACCTGTCTCTCCTCACAACATGTCCAAAGTATGTCAGACGAAGCCCCAGAATCCTTGTCGCCAGGAGTAGCGTGGTTTAACCCTCTCCAGGATGAATGTTTGTTTTCTTGGCAGTCCAGGGTACATTCAATATTTTCTCCAACACGACAGCTCAAAGGCATCAATTCTCCTTCTAACTTCCCTAGTCATTGTCCAACTCTGATGCATAAAAAGTGATTACAAAGACCATGGCCTGTATCAGACACACCTTAGTCTCCAGAGAGACACCATTGCTCTTGAGTACTTTAGAGAGGTCCCTGACAGCAGACTTTCCCATTGCAATAGGTTTTTGGATTTCCTGGCTGCTGGTGCCAAGAGTGTTGACCGTGGAGACAAGCAAACTGAAGCTGTGAACACTCTCAATCTCTTCGTCATCCATCCTGATGCTATATTTTATAGAAGCATTAAAGGAATTTATCCATCAACATTTGAATTAATATTTGTGTCCATTTATTTGTTATGCATTTCCAAATAGAGAGCTTATAGAGATCATCGCAATGGCTGTGCAGAGGACCATACATTTATCTCTTGGAAACATATGTTAAATCATGAAAACTTCCTGTATAATTTGCTTTAAATATGGTATTTTAGAATATATTTGTTTTTTCATCCATGACATGCACATGACAAACATTAGGATGTTTATTCTTCCTAGGGTGTATTATTGGACAATTAAGATTCAGTAAGGGCTTTGAATGACTTTTGAAGGAGATCAAAAGACGGAAATCATACGACAAGGTAGAGAAATTAAATTTATGATTTGATGGAACAAAGAATAGTGGTATGAGCCAGAGAAGTTAGTGTTGTACATTGGTATAATATTTCAAAATAGATTATAATAATTTAAAGATGGAAAAATATAACTTTAGAACAATCCACTGAAAATATTTTTAAAAAGCAGTATAAGTAATAAAACAACAGTAGAGATTAAAAATGAAACAATAAGAAACAAAACAAGACAAATTCAATTTACAGTTAAGGCAGAAAAAAATAAGATAAATAAAAAGCACATGGAAATATAAACACAGGGTAAAACAGTGGATGTAACCTCAAGCATACTGATTATTTTACTAAGAACAAGTAGAAAACCCTGGCTAAAAGACAGATTGAATTGAAAAATCTCTTATGCGCTTTTAAGTATATTTTCTTTTTGACATAGATAATGACGATATAATATCAATGAGTTGTATATGTGAAAAATATTAATACAATAAATGACCTATATAGATATTTACAATAAAAAATTAAGAATTAACTTTAAAGACAGATAAGTTCATAGCAAATTATGGAAATATGTATGTAGACCGTAGCATAACTTCAATATACATAAAGAAAAAATCATCGACATGAGAAGAAAAAACATAAATACAGGAAAAGATTTCAACATTTTTTTCTGAGTAAGGAACAGAAAAATAAGATAGGAAATTAGTAAAGAGATAAAATATTTGAACAATGTTATCAAGCAACTTGATCTAATTGAAATTTATGCAGCACTGCCCTTAGTGACAGCAGAATACAGCTTTCTGAGTGCACACAGAACATTCACCAAAATTGCTATGTACTAAGCATAAGCATATTTAAAAACTTTTTGAAATTGTGCAAAATGTGTTTTCTGACCACCAAACTAAACTCAAAATCACTAAATTGATTCTGACTTAAAGTGACCTTTTAGAGAAATCAGAACTGCCCACAGAGTTGCCAGGGCTGTGATTTTTAATGAGGGCAATGCCACACTTTTCCACTCGTAGGGGCTGTTGGGTTTGACTTTTCAGTTAATTAAAGCTTAACTTCCAAGAGTCCTTTCTCTAAGCATAGCTAATTAAAACTAAAATAAATATTTAAAATTCAATTTTTAAATACATGTAAAACATGCTCAAATATTTACCAAAATATTTTAAAAAATTAGAAAATCTCTTGAATAATAATGAAACTTTAAAAATTTCTTGAAACTGCTAATGTCTGAGGGAAAGTTAAGTTAATTTGGGTTAGAAAAGATAAGACACAGGAGGGAACTTGTTAAAAAGAAAACTGTAATTACCATAACTAAAATCATCACTGCCAACAAAAAAATACAGGAAAAATAAAGTTTTGAAAACTGAGTGGCACAAATAGCTTTTGATACATAGTAAACTGAAGGTTTAAATTAATCTTCAGCTCCTCAAAAGAAAGGCCCAGCAGACTGTTTCTATACAGGTTACAACCAAGAAAAGCTTCTGGAGCAGTTCTACACTATAACATATAGGATATTCATGAGTTAGAATCAACTTGATAGTAAGTACATTGTGGGCTTTTGGGAGTTGTATATTCAAGAGACAATTGGAAAATGGATTAAATAATAGTGGCTATAAGTTGGCAGAAACAAAATACTTGAAGATAAATTTTAAAGTTGTTTTCAACTCTAGAAAGTGAAAACCATTACTAGAATTTATGAGAGATCTTGAACATTATATGTTCACAAATTAAAGACACAATATTCACTGTCTCAACATACACTGACAATCAGATGAGGTCCATATGCCATATGTAAAGTTATCATTTGTGTATCTAAGTATATTATCAGATATAAATAATGCAAATATTTTCTCACAGTTTTGGCTAGTCTTTTTTATAATTGTTTTCAGGAAGACAAGTTTGTAATTTTGATGAAATCCACTTTGTTTATTTTTACCCATTAAGGTTCATGGATATTTTTTGGTGATGTTTCTTACATTATTCATTATTATGACCATAGAATACTTCAGTGTTGTAACTAGAAGCTTGACATTTTTCTTCAGTTCTTTCATCTTGAGAAATACTGACTACATTATTCACTTTCTGTTTTCTAACTTCAGGTCTTACACATTTCGTTACACTATTTTCCTTTGTCTTTTGAGCTATCCATTGAAATATTTGTTCACCTGTCTTAATCATTTCTTGTTTTAATTTTAATTTCTCTTACTTAGTGGGTAAAAAATGAAAAAAAAGTCACTGAAAAGACAGAGGAGAAAGTAAAGGCAAAGATGAGACTGAATATTGCACTACAACACCAAGAAGTCAAGGAAAAAGAAAAAAAAATCTAGAAATTAAGGATCTGAGCAGATCTTAAAGGGAAGTTCAGAAAGACAAAGCAAAATATATCATGAAATATGCAAGGATCTGGAGTCAGAAAATCAAAAGGTCTGAAATCACTCAGCATTTCTTAAGGAGCTGAAAGACAAATTCAACCCTTGAGTTGCAGTACTTAAGGATGCTGAACACAGAGTGTTGAATGACCGAGGAAGCATCTAAAGAAAATTGAAGGAGTATCTTCTCAATTATGTGTTATGCTTCAGTTGTTGTTGTTGTTATGTTCCATTGAGTCACTTGCGACTCATAGCAACCCTATGTACAAGAGCTCTAAATGCTGTTCTATCCTGTGCCAACCTAGCCATCAATCTCAAACGCATTTATTCCCACCGCTTCAGTCATAGAATCAATCCATCTCACCAAAGGTCTTCCTCTCCTTCACCATCCCTCCACTCTGCCAAACGTGATGTCCCTCTCCAAGGACCAGTGACTCCTTGCAACATGCCCAAAATATGTCAGACGAAGCTTCAGAATCCTTGACTCCAGGGAACACTCTGGCTTCACCCTCTCCAGGCCAAACCTGTTTGTTCTCCTAGCAGTCCATGGTATATTCAACACTCTTCTCCAGCACTACAGCTCAAAGGTATGAATTCTCTTTCTATCAACCCTATTCACTGCCCAACTCTCTGATGCGTAATACATAATTGCGAAGACTATAGCCTGGGTCAGGCGCACCTTAGTCTCCAGCCTGACATCGTTGCTCTTCAGTACTCTTGAAAGGTCCCTCACAGCCAACTTTCCCAATGCAATTCGTCTCCTGATTTCCTGGCTGCTGTTACCAAAGTGTTGACTGTGGAGCCAAGTAAATGAAAACTGTTAACTATCTCAATCTCTTCACCATCCATGCTGATGCTGCCAATTGGCCCAGTGGTTAGAATCTTTGTTTTCTTGACGTTTAGCTTCAGTCCATATAGGAGGCTGTAGTCCTTGATCTTCTGCAGCAAGTGCCTCAGGTCGTCCTCAGTTTCAGCAAGCATGGTTGTATCATCTGCATAACACAGGTGGTTGATGATTCTTCCACCAATCCTGATGTCACGTTCCTCTTCGTATAGCCCAGCGTCTCGGATGATCTGTTCTGCATACAGATTGAAAATGTATGGAAACAGACTACATCCCTGATGAACCACCTTCTTGATTTTGAACCATGTAGTGTCTCCTTGCTCTGTTCTGACAACTGCCTCTTGGTCCAAGTATAAGTTTCGCATTAGCACGGTCAAATGTTCTGGGATTCCCATTCTTCTCAGAGTCAGCCACAGCTTGTTGTGATCCACACAGTCAAAAGCCTTTGCATAATCAATGAAGCACAGATAGACATTCTTCTAGTATTCTTTGCTTTCTGCTAAGATCCATCTGACATTAGCTATAATATTCCTAGTACCAAGACCTTTTCTAAATCCAGCCTGCACATCTGGCAGTTCTCTGTTGACATATTGTTCCAAACAATTTTGGATAATTTTCAGCAGAATCTTGCTTGCATGTGATAGCAATGATATTGTTCGATAATTTCCACACTCTGTTGGGTCACCTTTCTTTGGAACGGGAACAAATATTGATCTTTTCCAGTCAGTGGGCCAGCTGGCTGTACTCCAGATTTCTTGGCTTCAGAGAGTTGGAAAATGACTAAGAATGACAGAAGAGAATAGATGTCTTTGAGTTGTGGTGCTGGAGAAGAGTCTTGAACATACCATGAATGGCCAAGAAATCAAAGAGGTCTGTCTTGGAGAGGGTGAAGCCAAGTCCTTCCTTGGAAGCTAGGATTTTGAAGCTCTACCTCACTTACTTTGGGCATATGGCCAGGAGAGATGGGTCCTTAGAGAAGAACATCATGCTCTCAATGGCGGATGGATGGCACAGGAGAGGGAGACCTTGGATTGATATAGTGACTGGGGTAATTGGATTTGGTGTGTCAGTATTAGTGAGATTGGCTCAGGACAGGGAAGGGTTCAGAGCTACTGTACATAGGGTCACTATACATCACAGGTGACTAAATGGCAGATAACAACAATAACATTCTTTGACAGGTTTGGATATAGGAGTGGTATCCACTTCCTAAATAATATGCCTCCTGAAACTCCATGAACTTTAATAAATGTTAGTAGTTGTAGAGGGCTTCAGGCCTTTTGTCCATGGGGTTGCTATGAGTAGTGCTCGACTTGAAAGCAATCAACGATAACAACACATCAAGAAGAACTGGGTGACAAAAAAGAATTTCATGAAACAACATGTGATGAACAGCCTATCATAATGTAGGAGGAAGTTCAAGCTGCTCTGAAGGAATTGGCATAAAACAAGACCCCAGGAGTTGGTAGAATATCAGTTGACATATTTAGCAAACAAATGCTTTCCTGGACACATTCACCAGGTTATGCCAATAAAACTTGAGGACATCCACCTGGCCAACTGACTGGAAGAGATCCATATTTATTCCCATTCAAAAAAAAAAAAGGTAACCCAACATATATCTCACACTAGCAAGATCGTGCTGGAGATATTCCAGAAATGGCAGGAATACATATTAAGCAGAAAACTGCCAGATGTGCAAGCTGGACACTAGCGATTTATATCCAATGTTGGACAGATCATGGTTGAAAGCAAGTAGCTCCTCAGGAGAAATCATCACACTCTCCCCAAAAGATATTCTATGTTTTTCCACCATTTCAGTTCCCAAAGAAAAGAACGTCATTGAACTGTTAATCTGGAAATGCTGAAGAGCATCAAGGACTGTAATCTTCAATATGGATTGAAGCTCAACATCAAGAAAACAGAGATTCTAACCACTAGGCCAATTGGCAGCACCTTAACAGATTGGAGTAGAGATTGAGGTTGTTAACAATTTCAGCTGGCTTAGATGCAAAAGCAATACTCTTTGCACCAGCAGTCAGAAAATCAAAAGATGAATTGCTTTGGTGAAATCTGCTGTCAGGACCCCTCCAAAGTGCTAAAGAGGAGCAATGTCAGTCTGGAGACTAGGTGCACCTGGTGCAGGCTGTAGTCTTTGCAATTAATTGCTATGCATCAGAGCTGGACAATGACTAGGGATGACAGGAGAAGAATTGATGCCTTCAAGTTTTGCCCTTGGAGAAGAGTATTGAATATGCCACGGACAGCCAGGAGAACAAGCAGATCTGCCTGCAGAGGGTGAAACCAAGTTGTTCCTTGGAGTCAAGGCTTTTGAATCTCTGTCTCACATATTTTGGGCATGCTGCCTGGAGGGACAGTTTTTGGAGAAGGAAATCATGCTCAGAAAGTTGGAGGAACAGTACGGAAGAAGAAGACCTAAGATGAGATGGATTGACATAGTAACGGAAGAATGGAGTTAAGTGTGTGGCAGACAGACTGGCTCAGAGTAGGACAGGATTCAGAGTTGTATATAGGGTCATAAGGAGTCATAGGCAAATTGATGGCACGTGCTAACAACAATAACAACAATTTTCCACAGTTAAGATTTATCAGAATTTAACAAAACAAATTTCAATCTAACATTTACTCTTTACCTAACTTCAAATTGATTGCTTATACTTACAATGAATGCTATTATAAGTGATTCTTCAAACCTTAATGTGTTTTTTAGGGTATTCTGAAGAAGGAATAGTGGTCCAAAAATATGTACATGTTGACAGAAATAAGCCTGGATACCACATGAAAGAATTTTGCATAATCAATAACTTGCTCATTGCAGTTTTGTGTAGTGTGGTTTTCTTAAAAAAAAAAACCCACAAACTTTTATTTTGCCAAAAAAAATGGCAATTTTACGCTTCAGCATACTTTGAGCTATTATCAAGATGGATCTATTCAAGCAGATGGATATCAGGCTTGGAAAAGTAAAGGATTAGAGAAGGAAAGGAAGACATTTAAGAGATGAATTGCCATGATGATTATAACAATGTGTTCAAAAGCACAGATACTATGTCCAGTAGTTTTCTTGCTGAGTCTTTAGGGTTTTTTAAGTATACTATCACATCATCTGCTTATTCATCATACCTCTTATTCCCTTCTCTTGGCTTGTTGGAATAGAAGAGGTGGTAGTGGACATCCCTGCCTAGTTCCTGTTCTCAAAGGGAATACATTCTCTCCACTGAGAATAATGTTGGCACTCGGGTTTGCATATGTACTTTTTACTATGTTGAGGATATTCCCTTCTATTCCTATTTTGTTCAGTGTTTTAATCAGGAAAACCTTAAAGACCTTTTCTGCAACTTTTGATAGAATCATGTGGTTCTTGTTCTTTGCTTTGTTAATGTGATGAATTACTGCCTCCAAGGAGAAACTTGGTTTCATCCTCTCCACAAAGATATGCTTGTTCTCCTGGCTGTCCGTGGCATATTCAATACTCTTCTCCAAGGGCAAAACTTGAAGGCATCAATTCTTCTCCTGTCATCCCTAGTCATTGTCCAGCTCTGATGCATAGCAATTAATTGCAAAGACTACAGCCTGCACCAGGTGCACCTAGTCTCCAGACTGACATTGCTCCTCTTTAGCACTTTGGAAGGGTCCTGACAACAGATTTCACCAAAGCAATTCATCTTTTGATTTTCTGACTGCTGGTGCAAAGAATATTGCTTTTGCATCTGAGCCAGCTGAAATTGTTAACAACCTCAATCTCTACTCCAATCTGTTAAGGTGCTGCCAATTGGCCTAGTGGTTAGAATCTCTGTTTTCTTGATGTTGAGCTTCAATCCGTATTGAAGATTACAGCCCTTGACGCTCTTCAGCATTTCCAGAAGATTAACAGTTCAATGACGTTCTTTTCTTTGGGAACTGAAATGGTGGAAAAACATAGAAAATCTTTTGGGGGAGAGTGTGATGATTTCTCCTGAGGAACCTCTAGTAGTTTGGAACCACCAGACAGGTATCATATTTTGGGTACTAACCCAAAATCCTATGGCCTGCGCCATGAGACCTTCCTGATTTTGAGTTGTTATGACTTATATTCTAGAGATCACAAAGTATTATACTCATATCATCATAAAAGTGGATGGGCACGGAATGATTTATTTCCTAGAAGAATATGAGGTTGTTTTATAAGATGTAGTATAATTGTTAGGATTTGTCTCCAGCCCAGTCTAATGTTGACAGGAACTCAGATAATATCTGTCTACAATATTTTCCCCAGGGTATTTTGACTGGCAAATGTAATTCCTCAGGGATACTTAATGTTCATATTCTCTGAAGCATTTACTGTTGAAAATCAGGATAAAAGCTTATTCTATGACTCTGATATCTTGGTGCGCAAATTCAAGCTATGCTTTGTGAATATTTGTTTTTATAGAGTCAATCTCAACTATTATCACTCAAAAAAGACAGAGTAGATTTGCCAGATACAGTTTTCAATTTCATATCTTTACAGAAGGAGACTGTGATTTCTTTCTCCTGAGAACAGCTTATGGATTCAAACCACTAACCATTTTATTATTAGCTAAGTGTCTAAAGCACTGCACCATCACTGATTTAGTGGATTTTGTTGTGGTTTTAAAGTGATAGTGAGTTGGCTTGGACATGTAAAAATTCCTGATTAAAATCATTATTGTGCCTAAAAGTACTGCTTCTGCCAATATGTTTATTCATAATATAATAGTTATTTGTAACTATGTCAATCTATTTTATTGAAGATCTGCTTTTTGGTAATGATCTGCTTTACAAAGTATGTTTTTCTCCAGAGACTGGTCCTTCCTGATAATGTGCCCTAAGTATTTTAATGATGTCTAGTCCCCTTTCTAAACACCTTTTTAAAATCTGTAGTAATATTAATAATATTTTCATAACATTAGTACCCAAATTATTGTGCAGCAATGATGTCAGTTTGAGAACTAAGTTTGGTATATGCCTGATTCAAGCCATGCCCCTTCTAGCCACTTGCTGTGAGTCTAAGAGCAGGACAATGAATAAAGTTGACAGAAGAAGAATTGACATCTTTGAACTCTGATGTAAAGAAGAATGCAGAATATAGCATGGACTGCCAAAAGCACAGATAGGTCAAGATGGAGAAGGTGCAGCCAGAGTGTTTCTTGGCGTCAAAGAAGATAAAGCTTCGTCTCCCATACATGTTGTGACATAATGCATATTGTTAGCAGATGCTCTTCCTTATAGTGGGATGCGTGGATGCTGAAGGAGAGGAAGACCCTAAACCATGTGGATTGACACAGTGATTTTCAGAAAAGAGCTCTAGAATTTCAGAGATTGCGAGGATGGCACAGGACAAGTCAAGGTAAATATCTCTTGTTTATAGGTTTTGAAATGAGATGGATATGACTTGTCAGCACCTAATAACAAAAAGTGTATAATTTCCTAATTTCTTGTTTATTTTATTTGCTTTTTTTAATTTTTACTTTAAAAAATTACCATTCTTTTATTTTTATTTTGAAAGACATTGACTAGATTTCTAGTCATAGGAGGTAGAAGAAGAGATGTGACCTCCCTAAGACCTTATATTATTATAGTAATGCTTTTGTTAGATGTCTTTGAGTCAAGTATGACTCAGAATGACCATATAAACTCCTTCCTATTCTGAGCCATCTTCACATTATCCAACATGATAGAGCCCATTACTGCATCTCCTTGAAGGTTTTCTCCTCTTTTATTATCCCTTCACCCTGCCTAGCGTTATATTCCTTTCCAAAGAATATACTAGCCTAGACACGTTTTCTGTAGCTATTTGGTAATAGAATAAATGTATATCCATAACTATTCCTAGTTCAGTTCTAAAGAATTTTTGTCATAGATTAAAATTGTGGCTAACACTGAGAAAAATGAGAATTCCAGAGCACCTAATTGTGCTCATGCCAAACCAATTCTTGGAGAACAAAGCCATCTCAGAATACAGCAAGGAAATACTTCATGGTTCAAAATCAGGAAAGGAGTGCATCAGGGATGTGTCTTGTCTCCATACCTTTTCAATCTGAATAGATCATCTAGGAGGCTGGGCTTTATGAAGAGAATTGTGGCATCAGAATTAGATAAAGACTCATCAACTACCAGCGTTATGCAGATGGCAAAACTATGCTTGCTAAAACTGAAGAGGACCTGAAGCTCTTGCTCTAGAAGGTCAAGGACTGTAGTCTTCAATATTGATTGAAGCTCAACATAAAGAAAACAAAGATTCTCACCAGGGGACCAATTGACAACCACATGATCCATGGAGAGGAGATTAATATTGTTAACAATTTAAGCTTACTCAGCTCTACTATCAACACCCTTGGCACTGCTGTTACTGTGTAACGACCCATAGCCTATCCTCCGTTGGATTTTCAGAGGCAGTTAATCACATGAGAGGAGACTGATTATCTTGAACCACATGCCTTCTGGATTGCAACACAGCTTCTTTCCCCTAGGCTACCAGAGCTTTCTTGGCACTGTTATTGTTGTTGTTGTTATATGCTATCGAGTCACTTGTGACTCATAGCGACCCTATGTAAAACAGCCCTAAGCCCTGCTCTATCCCTTGACAATCTTATTGTCTCTGATACACCTACCCGCATGACCTCAGTCACTTAACCAATACATCTCATCGAGGGTCTTTCTCTCCTGTGCTGTCCCTCCATCCTCCAAAGCATGACATCCTTCTCTAAGAACTGATCCCTCCTTGAAACATGTCCAAAGTATGTCAGATGAAGCTTCATGATCCTTGCCTCCAAGGAGGAGCCTAGTTTCACCCTCTCCAGGATGGATTTGTTTATTCTCCTAGCAGTGCATGGTATATTCAATACTCTTCCCCTAGTTATTGTCCAGCTTTCTGATGCATAGCAAGTAATTGCATAGACCATGCCCTGTATCAGGTGCACCTCAGTCTTCAGAATGACATTGTTGCTTTTCAGTACATTAAAGAGGTCTCTGACAACAAACTTTCCCAATGCAACTTGTCTTTTACCAACTTGTCTGCTGGTACCAAGAGGATTGATTGCAGAGCCAGGCAAACTGAAGCTGTTGACAATCTCAGTCTCCTCTATCATGATGCTGTCAATCAGCCCAGTGGTGAGAATCTTTGTTTTCTTGATGTTGAGCTTCAGTCCATAGTGAAAGTTTCAGTCCTTGACCCTCTGCAAAAAGCACTCCAGTCCTCCTCAGTTTCAGCAAGCAAGGTTGTGTCATCTTCATAATACTGGCTGTTGATGAGTCTATCTCCAATCCTGATGCCTCATTTCTTCTCATAGTGTCCAGCTCCCCTACCCACCTCCCCGGACAATCTGTTCTGCAAATAGATTGAAAAGATATGGAGATAGGATGCATCCTTAGCACAGACCTTTCCCAATTTGGAATCATGCAGTGTTTCCTTGCACTATTTTGATGGCTGCCTCCTGTATAGGTTTCACATAAGCATAACCAAGTGTTCTGGGATTCCTATTCTCAGAGTGAGCCACAGTTTGTTGTGATTTACACAGTCAAATGCCTTTGCATAGTCAATGAAATACAGGTTGACATTCCTCTGGTCCTCTCTGCTTTCAGGCAAGATCCATCCAACATTAGCTATAATATCCCTAGTACGATGGCCTCTTCTAAACCCAGCCTGCACTTCGGGTAGTTCTCTATTCATGTGCTGTTTCAGTTGTTTTTGGATAAACTTCAACAGAATCTTGTTTGCATGTGATATCAATGATATTGTTCTATAATTTCCACATTCTGTCAGATCAACTTTCTTTGGAATGGGAACAAATATAGATCTCTTCCAGTCAGTTGACCAGGTGGTTGTCCTCCAGATTTCTTGGCACAACTTAGTGATCACATCCAGAGCAGCATCTGTTTGTTGAAATATATCAGTTGGTATGCCATCAATTCCTGGTTCCTTGTTTTTTGCCAATTCCTTCAGAGCAGCTTGAACTTCTTCCTTTATTGCCACAGGCTCTTGCTCACACGTTGGTTCTTGAAATTCTTCTGTGTCTACCAATTCCTTTTGTTATAATGACTCTGTATACTCTTTCCATCTTCTTTTAATGCTTCTTGGATCATTTAATATTTTGCCCAAAGAATCCTTAAGTATTGAAACTCGAGGCTTGAAATTTTTCTTCAGTTCCTTCATCTTAAGAAATACTGAGCAAGTTCAGTCCTTTTGATTTTTTGACTCTAGCTCTTTACACATTTCATTGTAATACTTTATCTTCCCATGCTGCCCTTTGGGATCCTCTGTTCTACTCGTTAATATTTTTATTTCTTCCCTTTGCTTTGACTTCTCTGTGCTTTAGTGCAAGATTCAGTTTCTTCTGACCTCCATCTTGGTCTTTTTTTCTTCCTCTGTCTTTGCAATGACCTTTTACCTTCTTCCTGGATGATATTCTTAATATCCTCTCACAGCTTATCTGGTCTTTGCTCATTAGTTTTCAAGGCCTCTAACCTGTTCCTGAAATGGTTTTGAAATTCAGGTTGGATAGACTCAAGGTCAAATTTGGGTCCTGTGGCCTTGATTTAATTTTCCTCAACTTCAGCTTGAACTTGGCACATGAGTAGTTGTCTGTTCCACAATCAGCACGTGGGCATGTGGCTTAGTTTTCACGGCTGATATTGAGCTTCTCTAGCAATTCTTTCCACAGATGTAATCAATCTGATTTCTATGCATGCTATCAGGTGAGATCCATGTGCATAGTCTGCGCTTATGTTTCTTATAAAATGTATTTGCAATGGATATGTTGTTGATTGTACAAAATTTGATCTAGCGGGCAATGCTTTGGGAATCTCTCCAAAGTGCTAAAAAACAATGATGTCTGTTTGGAAACTAAGGTGTACCTGTCCAGGCCATGGTCTTTGCAATTACTTGTTATACATCAGAGAGCTCAAAAATGACTTAACGATGACAGAAGAAAGATCAATTCTTTTGAGTTTTGGTGCTGGAGAAGAGTGCTTGATATTCCACGGATGGCCAAGAGAACAAAAATCGTGGCCTAGAGAGGGTGAAACCAAGGGTGCTCTTTAGAGGCAAAGACTTTGAATCTGTCTCACATACTTTGGGCATATTTCCAGGACAGGTTAGTCCTTGGAGGACAACATACTCAGAAAGATGGATGGACACGACAGGAGAGGAAGACCCTGGATAAGATGGATTCACAAAGTAGTTGAGGCAATGGGGTTAGGTGTATCAGAAACAATGTGACTGGCTCAGGATAGGACAGAGTTCAGAGCTTTTGTGCATATGGTTACTATAAGTCAGAGGCAACTTGACAGCATGTAACAACAATTTCAATAGCATAACAAGTTTTACCTAAACCATATCTACTACTATCAAATCAGACTTGCAGGGATGCTGTATTGAGTTTATCAGGTTGCAAATATATATATAGGAGGAGTATACCCATTTTTCTCCATCAGAGTGATTGGTAGATTGAGCTACCAACCTTTTGGTTAGCAGCACCACATATTGTCATGGCAAGGTACATTAAGCTATAAAAATTAAAAAATACATATTAAAATATTATCTGAACATTAAAAAAGTAACTCTGTTATAATGGGGTTTAAAACTAGGAATTTAATTTTCCTTATTTTAACTCAGACAAATTATAAGTCATTGGGAAAAAAACAAAAAAAGAGAAGACTGTGGCCTAAACCAAGTTCTCCTTAGTCTTCAAATTGACATCATTGCTCCTCAGTAATTTGGAAGCAGAGGTGGCATCCTCTTCCTAAGCAATATGCCTCTGGAAACTCGATGAATTTTGATAAATGTCGATATTTATAGAAAGGCTTCAGGCCTTTTGTTCATAGGGCATTAAGAGTCGTGCTCGACTCAACTGAAATGACAACAAGAACAACAATTTAGTGAGGTCCGTGATAGAGGATTTACACACTGCAATATGCCTCTTGATCTCCGGACTACTCATACCAAGGTGATTTAATTGTAAATCCAACTAGATTAAATCATTAATAATTTCAATCTTTTCTCCATCTATCATGATATTGCTTATTGGAGTAGTGCTGAGGATTTTTGTTTTCTTGTTATTAAGATGCAGTGCATATTGAAGGCTATATATAGTCTTTGATCTTCTGCAGCAAACATTTCTAGTCTTCCTCACTTTCAGCAAGCATGGTTGTGTCATCTGCATGATGTTGAGTCTTTTTTCAATCTTGATGGCACATTCTTCTTGATATAATCTAGTTTCTTGAAATAGTTGTTCGGCATACAGAATAAAATACATGTGGAAGAGTATACAATCACAACACACAACTTTCCATGCAGTATTCCCTTGCTATGTTCATACAAGTGCTTCTTGGTCTAGGTCTAGGTTTTGGTTTTAATTAAGTATATTTAAACAAGTCTAGGTATAGGTTTTAATTAAGTATTCTGGGATCCCCATTCTTCTCAATGTTAGCCATAGTTTGTTATTATCCACACAGTCAAATACCTTAGTATAGTCAATAAAACACAAATAGACGTTCTCCTGAGATTTTCTACTTTCAGCCAGAATTCCAAGAAATCAAAAACTGCATCGCAGTTTAGATACCTGGAATTTTGCAGTGTTTTAGATTTTTTCCTAAATATGTAAGTAATCCTAAAATGGCTGAGATTATTGCTTATGCCACTAATTATGTGAAGAAAACAGCAAATAAACATTGCTGATAACATGACTTTATTTGCTAATATTTTTCTATTTTTCCATGATCACATTTTAATATTTAATATTTCTTTTCCTCTTCCTTTCTCATCTTTTTTCTTTGCATTTTTGTCCTTTCCTCCAGTTCCTTTTCTAATAATATTCATCTCTCTAAACAGAATGTTAATAAATTGCCTGGAGCCACCCACCACGAGGTGGGTAGGTGCAAATGGGCCCCTGGCAGATGTGACCAGGGTTGGCCCAAGATGATAGTGCAGGTGGTGCAGGCCATTTATCTAGCGTCGGACACCTTCCTGGTTTGCCTCAACCATGCTCTGAGCACTGAGAGGAAGAAGTGATGGGGTTGTGCATCGGGGAGTTAAATGATGACACAAGCAGTGATTCTAAGTTCACATATACTGGATATGAATTACGAACGGTTGTTGAAAAGATTGACTCTGGGAAGATTATTCACATTCATTCTGTCATCTTGTCCATTCAGATAAAAGGAAGGATCAAGTGGAAATTTCTCCAGAACAGCTGTCTGTAGCTTCAACAGAGGCAGAGAGGTTGACTGAAATCACAGGTTGCCCCGTGAGAGTTGTGGGCTGGTACCATTCCCATCCTCACATAACTGTTTGGCCTCCCATGTTGATGTTCACACCCAAGCCGTGTACCAGATGATGTAGCAAGGCTTTGTGGGACTAACTTTTTCCTGTTTCATAGAAAATAAAACCAGAAAATCTGGCTGGGTGCTGTACACTTGTTTCCAATCTATACAGGCCCAAAAGAGCTCAGAGTATGAAAGAATTGAAATTCCAACCCATATTGTTAATTCATGTCACCACTGGGAAAGTGTGCCTTGAATCAGCAGTAGAGCTGCCCAAGATTCTGTGTCAGGAACAGCAGGATGCATATAGCCTTCACATCTGGACCCGGTAACCAAACTCCACAATGGTTCAGTATTTGATAAGAACCTACGCAGTCAGCTGTCAGTTGTCATTGAACCTATCCTACAGTGATTGGAGGACAGACTAGAATAAAACCAACAGCATTTGCAAGAGTTGCAATAAGAAAAGGAAGAGCTTATGCAAGAGCTTTCTTCCCTAGAATAAGGTAGAAGACAAAATCAGAAAAGACAAAATATCCAGATATAAAATTAATGATGCTAAATTAATTTTTAAGAAGTATAAAGCTGGAGAGCGCACATTATCTGATTTGAAGACTTACTATAAAGCCATAGTAATGAAGACACTGTGGTATCACAGGGATGGACATACAGACAGATGGAACAGAATTGAGAAGCCAGAAACAGACTCACACAGACGCAGTCAATTAATTTTGACAAGATATTAAGTTATCCATTGGAGTACTCTTTTCAATAAGTGGGCATCCATAGGGGGCATCCCCCTCAAAAAAGAACTTTAGCATAAATCTCACACTTTATACAAAATTACTTAATATGAATCACAGATTTGCATGTGAGAAATAAAACACTTAAGGGAAAAGTAATTACAGAAATCTAAAGCCAGATAATGAGTTATTTTTCACAGAACAAAA
The DNA here is from genome assembly GCF_000299155.1 of Elephantulus edwardii. Lineage (NCBI taxonomy): Eukaryota > Metazoa > Chordata > Mammalia > Macroscelidea > Macroscelididae > Elephantulus > Elephantulus edwardii. The sequence continues at coordinate 2,632,522 of NW_006400045.1, read as the reverse complement.
ATGTTGATATATTGTTGTTATGTGCCATCAAGTCACCTGCTACCCATAGCTATTCTATGTACAATAGCTCTAAATCCTGCTCTGTCCTGAGCCAACCTTATTGTCTCTGACATACCTACCCTCATTACCCAAATCACTGAGTCAATCTCTTCGAGGGTCTTCCTCTCTTGCACTGTCCCTCCACACTCCCAAACATAATGTCCCTCTCCAAGGACTGGTCCCTCCGTGCAACATGTCGAAAGTTTGTCAGACAGAGCCTCAGAATCCTTGCCTCCAAGGAAGGGCCTGGTTTCACCCTCGCCAGGACAAACCTGTTTGTTCTCCTAGCAGTCAGTGGTATATTCAATACTCTTCTCCAGCATCACAGCTCAAAGGCATGAATTCGCCTTCTATCACCCCTAATCATTGCCCAGCTTTCTGAGAAGATCATGGCCTGGATCAGGTACATCCTAGTCCCTAGACTAATATCACTGCTTTCAGTACTCTAGTGATGTCCCTGACAGCCAACTTTACCAAAGCAATTTACCTTTGATTTCCTGACTCTTGGTATCAAGCGTGTTGATTGTGGAGCCAAGAAAATGAAAGCTGTTAATCTTAATCTCTGCACTGTCTATTACGATGCTGCCAGTCAGACCAGTGGTGAGAATTTTTTGTTTTCTTGATGTTGAGCTTCAGTTCATATTGAAGGCTGCAGTCCTTGACCTGCAGCAAGTGCTTCAGGTCCTTCTCAGTTTTGAAAAGCCAGACTTCTAAAAATTTAAAGCTTTAACTCTAAAACAAGACTTAAGAAGAGGAAAGGACAAGCTACAGATTGAGAAAAATTATGTACAAACTAATCAGTCAGAAAAATAAAAGCAGGCCTCACCCTCCAAAGGGGGCTGAATAGGCCGTTGACTGCAGAGGGATATAGACAGCAATTGAGCACTTGAAAAGAGGTTGATCTCATGAGTCATCAGGATCATGAAAATGACAGTGTGTTAGCCTATTGGAATGGCTAAAGAAAAAAAAAATGATGACAACACCAAGTGACTCTGGAAATACAGATAAACTGAATCCTTCAAACATTGCTTTTGGGATTGTAAAATGCTGGAGTCACTCTGGGAAAGAGTTTGGAAATTTCTTATAAGATTAAACATATGTCCTAGTAATTAGGCTCCTTTACATTTATCTCCAATTAATGAAAACCATGCATAAATGTCTGTTAATAGCCCCAAATTGAAAAAGCCCAGATGTCCTTCAACAAGTGACTTAAAGGTTAAACTGTGTTATATCCATATCACAGAACAGCAATAACAACAACTCAGCTGTCAGGTCAGAAGCAAACCCTAGCGGGTCCTGCAGAGGGTTTTCAAAGGCAGCAAGTAGAACATGAGGAGATTGCTCCTCTTTCTCCCGTGGAACAGAGCTGGAGGACTGCTGCTCCACAATGAAAAGGAATAGATTATATGTACACTGACAGATGTCAGTACAGTTATGCTGAGTGATCAAACTCAGTCTCAAAAGATTGAACTCGACAGCTCCATTTATAAAACATTTTTGAAATGACAAAGTTATAGAAATGAAGAATAAGTAAGTAGTTGCCAGAGACAAGAATTGGAGAGGGCACAGGATAATACAAGGTTATTCCTTCATAGTGATGGGACAATTCTATATCCTGATTGTGATTACAAATAAGTACCAGTGTTAATACTGCACAGAACAACACACACACACACATGCACGGGCATGACACACTGGTGAAATGGAATAGTCTGTGGTCTAGTACTAAACCAAATGCGGGTGATTCTAATCCATGGTCCTCAGGCCTGGTTTTTAATTGTTTCTGGTCAAAAGTTTTTCTAGGTCATATAGCCCTGGTGTGCCCACTTGCCGTACTAGTAATGAGGTAACTTGTAGTTGCTGTGAAGCTGAACTTTTGTGACACTGATGAGTCAAATGCAATACTGGCTACCCATGGTGGACAGTGTGTGGTGGAGCTCCCCGATTAAAACAAGCTTGGAAGCAGAAGTGGCATCCACTTTCATAAATAGCTTGCCTCCAGAAACCCTATGAATCTGGAGGAAATATGAAAGTCACTCAGTGTTGAGAACTTTTGTTCATAGGGTCGCTATGAGTCACCTACAAATTGACGGCACTAAACAACAAAACAAAAGCAGTCTAGTTATA
>NW_006400045.1:2620076-2629371 GCF_000299155.1 Elephantulus edwardii | reverse complement strand
TGAAGCTGTGAACAATCTCAATCTCTTCGCCATCCATCCTGACGCTGCCAATTGGTCCAGTGGTGAGAATCTTTGTCTTCTTGACATTGAGCCTCAGTGCATACTGAAGGCTGCAGTCCTTGACCCTTCGCAGCAAGTGCATGAGGTCCTCCTCAGTTTCAGCAATTTAGTTGTTAGATAGTGTTAATCCATTGCTATGTTTATTTAACAAAATTATGTACATATACATATGCTTAGTTATTGATATTTAACTTCTATGATGGTCCTGCACACAATTAACAGCAGTTGCCTTTACAAGAATTTGATCAGGAAAGATTATTTTAAAAAGCCTATGATTAAATCTTTTCAGGAAATTAGTGTATTTTACAATTCAAACAAAACTTTCACTGTGTGTATGTCTAACATGGATTCTGCTGTCTAGAAGAATTGTTTTCAAATTTTTTTTAAAGTTAGTAATTTTAAACTGTTAAATTGACAGAACAAACAGAAACTGTGGACAAAGGATCATTCAAGATCAGGCAGCATTTTCTTCTGTAGTCTGTAGTGTTACTGTAAGTCAGAGCTGATTTAACAAAACTTAATAATAACAACAAATATTGTTTTGTACCTGATTGGAATAGTGGTTAAAGATTTCACATTATCAACTGTAAGAATAACTTATAACCAAGTATCTCCACCTGAATTATGCTTGAATAGGAATCCCAGAGTACTTTCTTGTGCTCATCTGAAACCTATACCTAGGAAAACGCCCCCTCTTCTGTGAACAAAGCAAAGGAACACTTGTTGTTATGTCCTGTACAGTTGCCTACAACTCAGAGACCCTATGCACCGTAGCTCTGAAACCTGCCCTATCCTAAGCCAATCTCACTGCCTCCAACACCCCTACCCTATTGCATCCTTCTCAAAGGACTAGTTCCTTCTGGTGATATGCCCATAGTATATAAGCCAGAGCTTCAAAAATCCTTACTTCCTAGAAGCAACTTAGTGTCACCCTCTCTAGGACAGACTTATTTATTCTTTTGATAGTCCATAGAATATTCAGTATTCTTTGCCAGCACCACAACTCAAAGGTATCAATTCTTCTTTTGTCATCCTTTTTTTTTAAAAGAAATTGAGATTTTAATGAAAGTTTAGAGAGACTCTGGATTTTCATTCATTCATTGCTGCACCTTTTCCTCCTTGCCCACCCCTCCACCCCAGTTCACTTTTTTCTTTGAAAAGGAAAAAAAAATCTTTGTTTTATACAGTCTCCACCTCCCAGCCCACGTTTCTATGCAGCTCTTATTCTGGACTCTTGTCATGAAAATAATACCTAAAATATATTCCTTTTAAACAGTTAACCATTTGTTTCAATGCAGTATATTAATCCTCTCTTTTTTTATCCTCCCCCCCACCTACCTATTTTACAATAGTGGCTTTATGCAATATTTGTCCTTTCATGACTGAGATAATTCACTGAGCAAAATGTCCTCCATGGACATCATTTTGTATAATATTTCATGAGTTCCTTGTTTTTCAATGCAGCATAGTATTCCATTGTGTGAATATAACTCAGCTTCTCTATCCATTCATTTGTTGAAGGGCACTTGGGTTGTTTTCAACTCTTTGCTATTGTAAACAAAGGAACAATAAACGTGGGCATGTATATATCTGCTTGGGTGGCAGTTCTGGTTTCTTTAGTGTATATTCCCAGTAGTGAAATTACTGAGGCAAGTGGTATTTCTATTTCCAAATTTTTGAGAAAGCACCATACTGTCTTCCATAGTGATTGCACCACTTTTACATTCCCACTAATAATGAATAAGGGTTCTAGTTTTTCCACAATCTCACGAGTATTTGTTGTTTGCTGCTCTGTTGAATTTTGCTTTTGTTACTAGGGTGAAATGATATCTCATAGTTGTTTTGATTTGCATCTCAGAGCAAGGAATTTTGAGCATTTGTGTTTGTTTACCATTTTGAATGTCTTCTTTGGTGAAGTGTCTGTTCATATCCTGTGCCCATTTTGCAATGGAGTTGTTTACCTTTATCTTGTTGTGGTGCTTGAGTAGTCTATAAATTCTATAAGTCTCTTATCAGACATATCATTACCAAATATTTTTCCCCAGTCTGTGGCTTCCCTTTTTACCCTGTTGGAGAAGTTTTTGGATGTGCATAGAAATTTGATTGTTAGAAGGTCTCATTTATCTATTTTATCCTCTCCTGGTTGTAGGTTTTTTTTCAGGATGCTTGGAAGACTGTTGATGTTATGAATTAGGGCTTCTAGAGTTCTTCCAAGCTTTTCTCTAATGAAATTTACAGTCCTTGGTTTTAGTCCTAGGTGCTTGATACACTTTGAGTTGGTTTTTGTGTATGGTGTGAGGTGTGGGTCTTGTTTGAGTTTTCTACAAATAGTTTTGCAATTTTGCCTACACCATTTGTTAAAAAGACTATCGTTTCCCCACTTACCTGATTTCATCTTCTTGTAAAAAATCAGTTGACCATAGGTAGATGCACTGATTTCTGGGTTCTCAATTCTATTCCATTGATCTGTCATTGTTCCAGTACCACACTGTCTTAACCACCACAACAGTGTAGTAGGATTTGAAATCAGGAAATGAGATGCCTCCTTTCTTGTTTCTCTTTTTTAAGGAGTGTTCTGGCCTTCTGATGTATATAGCAAATAATTAGGAAGACCAAGGCCAGGATCAGATACACCTAGTCTCTAGCCTGACATCATTGCTTTTCAGCACTCTGTAGAAGTCCTTGACAGCAGATTTTCCTAATGCAATTTCTTTTTTTTTAATTGAAGGGAACACTACTTGCATTAAAATTAAGAAAGATATGCATCAACATTTTATCCTTTCTCCATACCTATTTAATTTGTATGCTGAACAAAATTTTTTTTTTGAGAAGCAGGATTACATAAAGAAGAATGCAAGATTAAGATTGAAGGAAAATGCATCAATAACTTTGTTTTGAAGATGATACAACCTTGCTTGTTTAAAGTAAGAAATGCTTGAAGGACATGTTGCAGAAGACAAAAATTTCAGCTTTCAATATGAATTGCATCACAACATCAAGAAAACAAAAATGCTCACCACTGGATTAGTAGGCAATGTAATTATAGATGGAGAAAAAATTTTAAACTGTAAACATGGTCCTCCAACTTGGGACCATAATCTCTTCTCTTGGTACTAGTAGTCAAGATATCAAAGGGAACTCTGGTGGCCTAGTGGCAAGAATCTGCATTACAATCCCAGAGACATGCAGTTTGAATCAGATGCTCTGCAGGAGAAGGAGGGGCAATTTCCTCCTGTACCAGTCAGATCCAATTTGACAGTACACACACACACACACACACACACACACACACACACACAATCTTAAAAAAAAGAGATTAGGATCCATATCTGATCTGTAGTCTGGGAAAGTCAGCAGTCAGAGATCTCTCCAAATTATCAAAGAACAATGATGTAAGTTTGAGGACTAAGCTGTGCATGATTCAGGCTATGCACTTTTCAATCACTTGCTAAACTGCTTAGATCTGGACAATGAATATGAATGACAGTAGAATTGATGTCTTTGAACCCTAGTGTTGGAGAATATCCCATGGACTGTCAAAAGAACAAAATAAGATATATCTTGGAGCAGATGAAAACAGAATCCTCCTATGAGACCAAGGTGGCAAAGCTTTGTCTTACATACTTTGGGCATGTTGCTAAAAAAGGCTATTCCTTGAAGAAGGTTATCATGCTTAGAAAGGTGGGGGAGTGGTGAAAGAGACAAAGACCCTAAACCAGATGGACTGGAATTGTGACTGCAGCAAAAGGCTCAAGTATCTCAGAGATTGTGAGGTTGGCATACAATAGGCCAGGGTTCAGCTACGTTTTTCACAGGGTTGCTATGATTTGTACTCCATGGTACACAACAACAACAACAACAACAACAACAACATATTTATTATTAAGGAAATGTTGCTATCTTAGCAGTAAGGAGTTGTGCTGCCAATCCAAAGGCACAAAGTTCACAATCCACTAGCTGCTTCATGGGAGAAAGGTTAGCAATCAACTCCTGTACAATTTACTACTTCTGAAAATATTCTAGAGGTCCAGCTATGAAGTGTTCCTGACTCAATGGAATATAACAACAATAAGTCTATTAAAAAGAATGTATTTACTAGGTACCTATATGTATTAAAGTGTTCTGGTATCCTAGTTGTAAATAGTTTCATTACTAATCTAAAAATGTCTGAACGACATTGAAAAATTTCAGAAACTACCATATAAGTAGGAGCTTGAAAGAGGAGTTTGAAGTGGTATTGAAGGCAATGGCAAAAAATAAGGCCCCAGGAATCAATGATTTACCAATTGACATCTTTCAATTATCAAATAAAGCCCTGGATGTGCTTATCAATCTATGTCAAGAAATTTGGAGGATAGCTGTCTAGCCAATGGATTGGAAGAGATCCATATTTGTTCCCATTCCTGAGAAGGGTGATTCAACAGAATGTGGAAACTGTCAAAAATATCTAGGATATCACATGCAAGCAAAATATTGCAGTAGATTATTCAAAACCAGCTAGACTAGTATATAGATAGGGAACTGCCAGAGGTTGAAGTGAGATTTAGACCAGGCTGTGACACTAGAGATATCAGTGCTGCTGTTAGATAAATCTTGGCTGTAAGTAAGGAATACCAGAAGAATGTCAATTTTTGCTCTATTTCCTTATGCAAAAACTCTTGACTGTGGATCATAACAAGATATGGGTAACATTGAGAAGCATCTGTATCCCGGAGCACTTAATTGCGCTCCTGAGAAACCTATATCTAGACCAGGAGGCTGTTGTGAACACAGAACAAGAGAACACTACATGGTTTAAAATTAAGAAGGTTATATTCTATCTCCAAGTCTAGTCAGTCTATATGTTGTTGTTTGATGCTGTCGAGTCGTAGATGACTCATAGCGACCCTAAGAACGAACGGCCTGAGCACTGTTCGTACATAGAGTTTCTGGAGGAAAGCCATATCGGAAGTGGATGCCGCTCCTTCTTCCAGGCTTGATTTAGTCGGGAAGCTCCAGCCAGCACTGTCCACCATGGGTACCCATTACCACGAATGGCACATCACTGTCACAGTCTTCAGCATCACAGCAACCACGAGTTACCTCTGTACAGCAACGCACAGACCAGTGCTATATACCACCTAGAAGAATGTAGTCAATCTATATACTGAGCAAATTATTTGAAAACCTGGACTCTATAGAGAAGAATTTGGCATCAGGATCTGAGAGCGACTCATCAATAACCTGCTTATGCAGATGGTATGCTTGCTGAAAATGAGAAGGACTTGAAACACCTATTGCAGAGGATTAAGGAATACAGCCTTCATTATGGGTTGCATTTTGATGTCAAGAAAACAGATTCTTATCACTGTCTCAGTAGGCAATGTCATGATAGTTGGAGAAAAGATTGAAACTGTTAACAACTTAATCTTACAATCAACACGCTGACTACACTTTCTACAAGAAATATATATTTGTTCTTTTCGCATTCCATGGGTTATTCAGTGCTGTTTTCTACTACCACACTCAAAGGCATCAATTCTTCTTCTATCGTCCCTATTCATAGCACAACTTTCAGATGCATAGCAAGTGATTAAATCAGGCACAATTTAGTCTTCAAACTGACATCATTGCTCCTCAGTAATTTGGAGAGGTCCTTGACAGTAGCCTTCCCTGATGCAATACATCTCCTAATTTCCTGACTGCTGGTATCAAGGGTATTGATTTTGGACCCAACTCAAAGGAAATTGTTAACAACTTCAATTTTTTCTCCACCTATCATGATCTTTCTTATTAGTTCAGTGGTGAGGATTTTTGTTTTTTTGACATTGAGATGCTTTATTGAAAGCTGTGTAGTCTTTGTTCTTCTGTAGCATGCTCTTCAAGTCCTCCTCACTTTCAAAATTCACAGTTTTGCCATCTGTGTAATGTTAATATGTGTCCTCTGATCTTGACACCACATTCTCCTTCATAGAGTCTAGTCTCTCAAATAATTTACTCAATATACAAATTGAATAGGTAAGAATAAAGGGTACAACCCTGACATACATCTATCTTTCTGATTTTAGACAATACATTGTTCCTTTGCTCTGTTCAGACAACAGCTTCTTCATGTAGATATAGGCTTCATGTGAGCATAATTAAGTGTTCTGTGATTCTAATTTTCTCAGTGTTAGCCATAATTGATTATGATCCACACTGTCAAATGTATTTGCGTATTCAATGCCAACATCTTCATGACTTTAAAATGTTAAAGTTGTTGTAAATTCTTTCAAAATAAAGAAAAAGAAGATCAAGGACTTGAGATGTCAGTTAATATTGAGTTAAAGGTGTTGAGAGAGATTTTTAAAAGAATGACTAAATTTATTTTCTGTGGAGTTGGAACAGTTGCTCTGACCTGCCTTACCTCATAATTCTCATCTCATTTCACCAAAACTGACTCCTGTAAATTGCCAGACATGTTCATAGTTGTTTAAACCAAAATTAATACACATTAGTATTAATTGAGTGTCTATGGTGTTTCCATGCACTGTGATACAAGTTAAAACGTTTTACTAGCTTTGGAGAAAGTGATATCTTGTTAGGATAGATATATAAGTTTCTATATTTATTTTTTAAGCTAGAAAATGAAAGTCATCTATCATCCATGCCCAGAGGGAGAAGTACGGTGCACATTTTGTATCAGCATCTGGAGAGCAACTCACCTTGGAAATTGACTCATATTTGGACATTGAAGCTGTCATTTCCCATATGAGAAGATAATTGTAATAGAGCTAGAACTGACAAGTGGTGTTTTGATGTAAACAATGAACAAACAGACAGATCAATAAATGCTGAGCAAGGCATGCTTCATCTCAGATTATATTGACTAACTGCAAAAATAATGGAGCAACAAAATGAAAATGTGTTATATTTCATCTGAGTTATGGTAGCAGCAATATGCAAGGTAATAGATTAACTCAGATAAGACTTGCTGAAAAAAGCTTTAAAACTAAGAAGAGATAATCAATTTGCAAACACCTTCATAAGTTTCTGAGCAACAAACACCATGTGTTAGTAAAGAAAAATATTTGTCACACTTAAAGGATGTGTATCTGTTAATAGAGAACTAGGTTGACCAAGGATCGTATGTTTTAGAAAAGGATTTAACCTTCAACAAAGGTGATTTTAATAATATGATTACTCAGAGGCATCAGATCAATGTTTTTAAAAGTCTAACATCAAAAGCCTGGGAGACTTTTTACAGGATCATTGGAATTAAACTGAGACACAGGGGGGCTCCTAACAGGTTTATGGTGAGCAGATAACCTTCAGGTTTTAAGTGTTGCAGTTCATCCTCACCTTTGAGTAAAGGTAATGCTCTTCTCAGGGTGACTTCAGCCATTGACTAAATAAGAATGTTGTGAAAGGAGTGACTACCCTTGCTTCACAAGAAGCTATTTTCCCCCAAAGTTTTCTGTTTACTAATTGAGATTTTTTCCTATCAGTTTCTGCTGAATTCTGTTTTGCCTGTTTCCTTTCATGGATGTTATTCACAACGGATTGTGCAATAAATATATAAAATTAGGAAAGGTTTGTGTCTGGTTTGTATCTTTTCTGTATAAGTATTCGTTTACTGATACAATTATTGGAAAATCCACTCTATAAAAAAGAATGTAACATTAAGATTGAAGGAAACTCCTCACCACCTTTGTTATGCAAATTACATAGTCTTGATTGCTGATAGTTGAGGTCTTGAAGCACATGCTGCAGAAAATTAAACACCACAGTCTTCAATAATGGATTATGTCTCCATGTCAAGAAAGCAAAAATCCTTACCACTGACCAATAGGCAACCTCATGATAGCTGGAGAAAAGGTTGAAACTGTCAATGACTTCAACTTACTTGGATCCACAATCTTGGATTGTAGATCCTTACTTGGTATCTACATTCTGGAGATCAGGAGACATAATGCACTGCGAAAGTCTGTAGTCAGGGACCTTTTCAAATTATTAAGGAACAAACTATGTCATTGTGAGGACTAAGATGAGCCTGATTTTGGCCGTGGTCTTTTTAGTCACTTGCTATGCATCTGAGAACTGGATAATCAAAAAGGATGACAGAAGAATAATTGTTGCCTCTGAATTGTGATGTTCGAGGAAAGGGCTGAATATCATATGGACTGTTGAAAAAGCTAACAGATATGTCCTGGAGAAGGTGCAGCCTGAGTGATCCTTGGAGGCAAATTTGCTTCACATACTTTGAGTATGTTGCTAAGGGAGGTTATTCCTTGAAGAAGGACATCACGCTTGGAAAGATAGAGGGACAAAGAAGGAAAGGAAGATCTTTAACCAGGTAGATTTACACAGTGACTGCAGCAATGGATTTGAATGTATCAGAGAGTATGGGAATAGCACAGGATAAGACAGGGTTTATAGGTTTGCTGTGAATTATACATGACTTGATAACACCTGATAACAACAACAACAACAATATAATAAGCAATAACCTACTGGTAAGAAGAAGCTACACTGTAATCCCAAAAGTACATGGTTCAAATCCTCCACCAGAGAAGGATGAATATTCACCTTCTTTGCGATTAACTGCCTTTGAAAACCTGCTGGAGGGTCAGCTAGGGGTTGATTCTGACTTGATGGTATACAGCAGCAATACAAGAAAGAGTTATAATAAACTTTGGCTCCACATCTGCTTTCTAGATAAGAACTAACTTGCCATAATGGTACTAGAAAAGCCCTAATAAATTATCCAGTAGGATGAAATTTACTAGACTACTCAAAACCACTGTACCTCTGACCTGGCTGTCTACAACAAAAATAAAACACTAATACAGTTGTCATTTGAGGTATATATGGTACCTAGTGTTACAACTTTCAGTAAGAATGACTTAGAAATATTTTCCAATAAAATATACACAGTGGGAGTCACAAAAAAGGTGATTAATTAGTTCACAGTTTAATAAATACTTTGACTAATTAAACTTCATCATTGAAATCATATGTAAGCTTGTTGCTAGGGATATTGTAGCTAATGTTAGATGTATCTTGGCTGAAAGCAGGAAGTACCAGAAGAATGCCTATCTATTTTTCATTGATTATGCAAAAGCATTTGACTGTGTGGATCACAACAAACTATGGCTAACTCTGAGAAGAATGGGAATCCCAGAACATTTGGTCATGCTAATGTGAAACCAGATGAGTTGTGGGAGGATGTCAAATGGATCATCCAGGAAGAGTACAAACGGTCAATACAAAGACA
>NW_006400045.1:2601286-2619096 GCF_000299155.1 Elephantulus edwardii | reverse complement strand
GTCAGAACAGAGCAGGGTAACACTGCATAGTTCAAAATTGGGAGGGGTGTACGCCAGGGATGTGTCTTGTCTCCATACCTTTTCAACCTGTATACAGAGCAGATTATCTGAGAGGCTGGGCTCTATGAGGAGAATTATGGAATCAGGATTGGTGGAAGATCTATTAACAGTATGCGTTATGCAGATGATACAACCCTGCCTGCTGAAACCGAGGAGGACCTCATGCACTTGCTACGGAGGGTCAAGGACTGCAGCCTTCAGTATGGACTGAGGCTCAATGTCAAGAAGACAAAGATTCTCACCACTGGAGCAACTGGCAGCATCAGGATAATAGTCATGAGATTGAGATTGTTCACAGCTTCAATTTGCTTGACTCCATTGTCAATAGTCTTGGCACCAGCAGACAGGAAATTAAAAAAAAAGTATTGCGGTAGGAAAGTCTGCTGTTAGGGACCTCTCCAGGGTACTGAAGAACAAGGGTGTCACCCTGGAGACTAAGGTGCATCTGATACATGCTATGGTCTTTGCAATCACTTGTTATGCATCAGAGAGTTGGACAATTTCTAGGGAGGACAGAAGGAGAATTGATTCCTTTGAGCTGTGGTGCTGGAGAAGAGTATTGAGGGTACCACAGAGGGCCAAGAAAACAAACAGATTCAACCTAGAGAGGGTTAAACCAGGCTACTCCTTGGAGGCAAGGATTCTGGGGCTCCGTCTGACATACTTTGGGCATGTTGCAAGAATGGACACGTGCTTTTGGAGAGGGACATCATGCTTGGAAGGGTGGATGGATGGCGCAGGAGGGGATGACCCTCTATGAGATGGATTGATTCAGTGACTGGGGTAATCGGGATGGGTGTGTCAGAGGCAGTGTGATTGGCCCAGGATAGAGCAGGATTTAGGGCTATTGTACATAGGGTCGCTATGAGTCGCAAGCGACTCGACGGCACATAACAACAACAACAGAACAATGTGAAACCTGTACTTCCACCACGATGCAGTCATCAGAACAGAGCAAGGAAACACTGCATGGGTCAAAATTGGGAAGGCTGCATGCCACTGATGTGCTATATCTCCACACCTGTTCAACATATATGCAGAACAGATTGTCCAGGAGTCTGGACTATATGAGAACAGTGGCATCAGGATTGGAGGAAGATTCATCAAAAATCTGCATTATGCAGATGATACTACCCTGCTCTCTGAAACTAAGGAAGACCTGAAATGCTTGCTGCAGAAGGTCAAGAACTGTAGCCTTCAATATGGATTGAGGCTCAATATCAAGAAAACAAAAAATACCACCACTGGGCCAATTGGAAGTATCAGGATTGATGGTGATGAGATTGAGATTGTTGACAGCGTTAGTTTGCTCGTCTCCACAGTCAACACTCTTGGCACCAGCAGTCAGGAAATTAAAAGACACATTGCGGTGGGAAAGTCAGCTGTTAGGGACGTCTCCAAAGTACTGAAGAGCAATGATGGCGCTCTGGAGACTAAAGTGTGCCTGATGTAGGTCATGGTCTTTGCAATCATTTGTTATGCGTCAGAGAGCTGGACATTGACTAGGGAGGATAGAAGGAGAATTGATTCCTTTGAATTGTGGTATTGAAGAAGATTATTGAGTATACCATGGACTGCTAATAAACTGATTTGTCCTAAAGAGAGTTAAAACATGCTCCTCCTTTGAGACAAGGATTCTGAAGCTTCGTCTGACATACTTTGGACATGTTGCAAGGAGGGACCAGTCCTTGGAGAAACATCATGCTTGGGAGGGTGGAGAGACAGCACAGGAGAAGAAGACCCTCTATGAAGTGGATTGATTCAGTGACTGGGTTAATAGTGGTGGATGTGTCAGAGACAGTGAGGTTGGCACAGGATAGAGCAGGGTTTAGGGCTGTTGTATATAGGGTCGCTATTAGTTGCAGGTGACTTGATGGCACATAACAACAACAGCAATTATACCTCATAAATTATTGATACTTAGTCAAGGGAAGATAATGATAATAACATGAATTTTAGCACATTAGTGTGAAAAATTGGGTCGCTGTATGTTAAGTTTTGGTGCAACAGCTTCCTTTGATGCCTTTAAAAATTAAAAAATGGTCAAGAGCTCCTATTAAGATCTTAGTACATTCCCAGGTGGGAAATTATTATTGAATTCTTTTATGTACAAGGCAAAGAGGATTCCTTCACAGGATTAACTTTCTTCTCCTCTTTTAGACATCAGGCTGATAACTAAAGGTTAGTTAAAATGTAAAAAAAAATCTTGCAGCTCAAGATTCAGCAAAGTTTCATAATGAGAAGTACAAAACCTAGAGTTAGAAAATTAAAAAGGAGGGAGAAGGTCAGAATTCCAACTAAAATTACTGAAGAACAAATTCATACCTTGAATTGTAATACTGAAGAATTCTAAGCACAAAATATTAGATGATATTTTAATTGCCAATAGAAGATAGGAAAAAATATGCAGAGTTACTGCAACAAAAAAAATTGGTCAATACAGGGTCGACTCAAGAAATAGCATATAATCCAGAACGAATTATAAGGAAAAAAGACGGTCAAGTTGCACTGAAGGCATTGACAAAAAATCAAGGATCCAGAAATTGATGGAATAGCAATTGAAGTGTCTCAGTAAACAGATGCCTTGGATATACTTAGTAGCCTATGCTGAATTTTTTTTTAATTGCTATTTCAACAAAAGTGTACAGAAAACTTATATTTCCATTCATTCATTGTTACACATTTCCCCCCTACTACCCCACTCCCCCCGCCCCCAGTTAGGTTTTGTCTTTAAAAATATTTTTTCGGGGAGCTCTGGTGGCCTAGTGGCAAAGAGCTGCACTGCAATCCCAGAGGCATGCAGTTCAATTCCACCAGATGCTCTGCTGGAGAAGGAGGGGCAATCTCTTCCTATACTAGTCAGATCTGATTTGAGGGTACACACACAAAAAAGAAAATTTTTTCAAAAAGATTATTTCATTATTACACAATTTCTTCCCTCCTCCCTGACCCTTTGCCCGCTTTGCTATGCGCCTGTTATTCTGGACTATTGTCATTCAAGATCATATGATCTGTTATGCTGGAGATGAAAAAGTGAGGAAAAATGAGGTTGCTTTCATAGTAAAGAAAGTCATTTCTAGACCCATCTTGAAATACAATGCTGTGAGTAATCGAATAATATCCATACACAGATTAGGAAGTCCAGTGAATACCACTATCATTCAAATATATGCAACAAAAATTAGAGCCAAAATAGAGGAAATAGAAGAGTTCTACCAACTTTCACAGTCAGAGATTGATCGAACATACAATCAAGATGCATTAATAATAATGGGTTACTGAAATGCAAACTTTGGGAACAAAAAAGAAGGTAGCTGGAAAACATGGATTTGGTGGCAGAAATGAAGAGATAGAGGAGGGAGAAAACTGTTTAAAAGAGATATATGACTAGGTACTTCTGTCATCACAGGAGTCTAGAGCGAGGGCTACATGGTGGAGGGGACCTGGGGGAGGGTTTGTAAAACAATGAAAGAATACTTTCTTTTACTTTTCCATAATTTTTGACTCATGTACTTATAACTTGTTAGTCAAATTTGTGTCTTCTAGGTTGCAACACCCCCATGATACATCTTCAAGGATATGAACATGTATGGCCAAGCACAATCAATAAGAGTGCATCTAAATTCCAAAATCAATCTCCATAATAGTCTATGTGTTTCCTACTGCCAAAGGGGCCCTTTAGAGTAGTGAGAGAAGATCTTCACCCTGAAACCCACAGCGTCCCTTTTCAGCAGGAAGTAGCTAAGAGAATACACCATCCCCTTTTCCTTATGAATCCGGGTGAAGTCTCTCTCAGGGAGGAGTGATAGGGAATGGCAAAGGACACACTGACAAAGGAGATTAATCAGAACTGACTTTGACAAGCACTGTGGCAATTGGACAATTAAAACAGACATTCGGATGGCGGGGAAGAAGAACAAACTGGGGAGGAGGGTGGAGAGAATGGTGCGGCAATGAAGGAGTGAAAGCCCAAAATCCCTGTGAATGTTCACTGAAACTAATAAAATTTAATGATAATAATAAAAAAAAGAATTTTGCAAAATCAATTATTTTTTCACTGCAAATACATTTTCTAACAAGCACCCATGTTTATTGTTGGATTGTTCACATGCTAAGAAATGTGGCCAACTGACTAGAAGAATGTCATATTTGTGCCTGTTCTCTCTCTCTCTCTCTCTCTCTCACACACACACACACACACACACACGTGCGTGCATGCACAGTGAGAGAGAGACTGAGAGAGAGAGAGAGACTCTAAAAGAATTCTGTTCGAGATTATTAGAAAGTATTTGGAACTGTACAGTAACAGGGAAGTTCCAGAGATTCTGAAGAGGCCATGGGAATAAGGGATATCATTGCTGATGTCAGATCAATGCCAGAACAGTGTTTTACTGACTATTCAAAGACATTTGACAGTGTAGATCATAATAAATTATGTATAACATTGAGAAGAATATGAAATCCAGAACAATTAATAATGCTTCTGAAAAACCTACACATAAACCAAAAAGCTATCAGAACAAGGCAACTCTGTAAGTTTTCAGTCAGGAAAAATATACAGCAGTGTTTTATCATTTCCCCATACCTATTCAATCTGTATACTAAGCAAATAATTCAAGAACTGGACTGCATGAAGAAGAATGTGACATCAGGATTGGAAGAAGATTTATTAACAATTTAAGTATGCAGATGACACAATTATACTTGTGGAAAGTTAAGAATAAGTTTTTTTTTCTCAAATCTGTAAATATAGATTTCATCATCAATTATATCTCACTATCAAGAATACTTGGAAACTCGGGTGGCATCCACTTCCTAAATGACATGCCCCTGGAAACTCTATGAAATTGCTAAATGATGATAGTTATAAGAAAGGCTTCAGGCCTTTTATTCATAGAGTTACTATGAGTTGTGCTCGACTGGACAGCAATCAACAACAACAACAAATCAAGAATACATAAACCTCACCACTGGGCCAATAGACAACATTAAGAATGATGTGCAGAAAGATTGAAATGCTCTAATATTCAAGAAATAAAAATTCATGTTGCACTTTGAAAATCTGCTAAAAAGTGCTTCTTTAAAGTGCTGAAAAGCAAGGATATCAGCTTAAAGACTACAGTGTCCCTGAGCCAAGATCTGGCATTTTTAATTATTTCCTATGCATCTGAAAATAGGACAATGACAATGACAGAGAATTAATGCTTTTGAATTGTGGTGGTATTAAAGAGAATTCAATAATCTATGGACTTAAATAAGGACAAACAATCTTTTTGAAATAAGTATAGTCCGGGTGCTCGTTGGAGGCAAAAAATAGTGAACCTTAGTCTCACATACTTTGAGCATATTTTAGGAGGAGTCAGTCCTTGGAGAGAGACATCATGCTAAGAAAGGTAGAGAGTCAAGAAAATAGAATAAGACCCTCAACTAGATGGTTAATTGTGACAAAGAGTGGAGCATGGCACGGATTGTGAGAATGGTGCAGGGCAGAGCAAGGTGTTTATCTGCTATTCATAATGTTATGAGTTATTGACATTTAACAATTAGTGTGTGTGTAAAATATGTGTATATGTATGTGTATGTGTATGTATATGTATATGTATATGTATATGCATATAATGTGTTTGCAGCACACAAACATATACATATGTTGCTGTTAAAGTAATGTGCCACAGTTTGAACACACTCATAGCTGACCCTTCAATGAGTTTTCAAAGGCTGTAAATTACACAGGGGAATTGCTTATCCTCCTTCTTTGGAGCAGTTGGTGAATTTGAACAGCTTGGTTATGGGTTGACAGTAAAATTCCTTATCAACTAGGTCACTTGAGTATTTCTATAAACATTCTTGTTGGTTTCAGGTGCTGTCAAATAAGTATAGTCTATGGAAACCCTATGAACAACATATCTGAACCTAGTTCTATCCTGTGACATCCTCATAATCTCAGACCAGAAAAGAAATATATAATCTCTGATAAGTTTATATAAATATATATATAACCAAAATATATATATAAACACACATATCTGTGTGTGTATGTGTGTGTATTGAATTATTTCCTTTCAAAAGTATTTTACTGTAAATATTAATAGGATAATTCTTGTATCAGTAATATGTTATAGCTTTAAATTGAAAAGAATTCTAATAGACATTTTCACACACATATCAAAATAGTCAATAAACTAAGTACAGAATAATCACATTATTTGTATTTGACAATTTGTTCCATTTTATTTTCCACATTTTTCTTTAATTAGTATTTCCTCCACCTTTTCTTCTGTTTATATCTATACAGAAAATGTTCTTGTTGTTATGTGCCATCAAGTCACCTGTGACTCATAGCGACTCTATGTACTGCATCTCTGAGGCCTGCCTTGTACTGATCTAACCTCACTGATTCTGATACAACTACCCTCATGACCCGATCAAGTGCACCTTAATCTCCAGGCTGACATTGTTACTCTTCAATACTTTTGAAAGCAGACTTTCCCCATGTAATTTACATTTTAATATCCTGGCTGCTGATACCAAGAGTATTGATTGTGAAGCCAAGCAAACTAAAGCTGTTAAAAATCTCAATCTCTTCCTCACCTATCATGATGTGCCAGTCGGCCTAATTTTGCCAATATTGCCTCAGTTATTGTATCAATCCATTTCATCCAAGGTCTTCCTCTCTTATGCTGTCCTTTCACCCTTTTGAGCATGACGTCCTTCTCCAAGGATCAGTTTCTCTTGACCATGTGCCCAAAGTAAGTGAGGCGGAGCTTTAAAATCCTAGCCTCAAAGGAAAGACTTGGTTTCACTCTCTCCAAGATAGATGTATTTGTTTTCTTGGCAGTAGATTGGATGTTCAAGACTCCTCTCTAGCACCACAACTTAAGGGTATTGATTGTTCTTCGGTCATCCTTAGTCATTGTCCAGCTTTCTGATGCATAGCAAGTAAGTGCGAAGATCATGGCCTGGATCAGGCACACCTTAGTCTCTGGACAGAAATCGTTGCTTTACAGCACTCTGGAGATGTCCTTGACAGCAGATTTTCCCAGCGCAATTCATCTTTTGATTCAGTGACTGTTAGTGCAAAGAGCGTATACAAATAAAAATGATGAACTTAAAAATGGTACAATTTTGTTTAATAAAACTAAGCTTGTGATCAAATTATCAGGAGTACCTTTTAAAAAATGTTTATTTTTTCCTTTTTGTTCAAATAAGGATTAAAATAAAAGGCACAATCGCAGAGTGCGGAGTTGAGGAGCCCTGGGCGGAGATCTTGTCTGTCTGGAACTCGGTGGCCACGGTTACCTGCCCTCCAGAGCTTCCCCCAGGACGAGGTAGGGCCGGCGGGCGGGAAGCTGGTCCAGGCACCGGGCTCGATCTTCCGGGAGTCAAAGCTGGCGCCTTGGGTGCCGTTTTGGTTTGCGGTGGAAAACTACAATAATTTGAAAAAAAAAAAAAAATTAACGGCGGTGCAAATAAATGTGATTAAAACCTGAAAAAACATGCACATTTGGTTGATTGGTCTCTTAGTCTCTTCAAGAACTTTCGCTCTCCAAATACTGTTAAACTATCCATTCATTGATGATTTTGAGAAATTTTGTTTATAGAATCTTCAGTTTTGATGATCTCATAATCATTAAAATAACCCAACAGCATGCTCTCCTATGGCTCATATGCCTTTCTATAAGGTAGGTAGGTTATAGTAGAGGTGGTTAATTTACAAGTTTAATTATTTTTGCAATAATAGAATACAGGTGATGCTTTGTACTTTCTCTTGCATCATATCAAAGGATATATGACTAGTGGTTTTAGGTTTTCTGATTCTAACATTTGTCAATAAACTTTGAGGATGTTGGTATAAACTACTATAAATTCCTCATATTTTTCTTTGGTCTACTAGATGGTAGTTGAAGCTCAACATAAAGAAAATAAAGAGTTTCACCACTAGGCTGATTGGCAGCATCATGATAGATGATGAAGAAATTGAGATTGCAAACAGCTTTAGTTTGCTTGGCTCCATAATCAACACACTTGGTACCAGCAGCCAGGAATTTAAAATATTATTTCATTCAGAAAATCTGTTGTCAGAGACCTCTCCAAAGTACTGAAGAGTAATGATGTCAGTCTGGAGACTAAGGCACATGTGATTCAGGTCATGGTCTTTGTAATTACTTGTTATGCATCATGAAGCTGGACAATGACTAGGGATGATAGAAGAATTGTTGCCTTTTACCTATAGTGCTGGAGAAGAGTTGAATATACCAGGAAGTTTCAGGAGAACCAACAGGTAGATCCTGAAGAAGGTGAAACCGGTTGCTTCTTGGAGGCAAAAATTCTGAAGCTCCATTTGATGTATTTGGGCCATATTGCAAGGAGGGAGCAGTCCTTGGAGAGGGACATCATGCTTGGAAGGTTGGAGGGACAACGCAAGAGAGAAAGACCCTGACTGAAATGGATTGAGTCAATGACTAGGGTAATGACGGTAAGTGTGTCAGAGACAATAAGGTTGGCTCAGAATAGAGCAAGGTTCAATGTTGCTGTACATAAGGTCATAATGGGTCACAGGTGACTTGACTGCACATAACAACAACAATTATCATATTTCTCGTCCTATGAAAGTATGACCAAAGTATCTTAGACAAAATATTACCATATTTGCCTCTAAGTAGCTCTCTGCACTCCCTTAATGACAGCTTTAATGTAACAATGACTTATTTATTACAAAAGATCAGTCTTTAAATTGAAGAAAATTAAGTAAACTCTTTAAAACTCTTTAGATTGAAGAAAATTAAGTAAATTCATAGTGGTCATAGGATGAAGCCATAGACCATACTTTTAATTTACACACATTCACTAGTTAAAAAGAGAAAGTTCAGTTAAATAATTTTGGAGAATTTTTTTTTATAGCAATATGTTTATAACTTTGACTTTCTTGCCTTCTGTTGATTCTAGCCAATGGGCCACACTAATATGGGATCAGAAACAAAGTGAGAGAGGTCAGAGTATTTACCTTTGTTCTTCATTCCTTTGCTGTTGATATTTCTTTCAGGTGCTGGTCTGCTAAATATGGTTTCTGTCAAGCTGCTTCTCACAGCTCTAAACCCTCTTTGAATGTCATCAACATATTTTTTCCTTTATTTTCACTAGTCTTAATTTTATTCTGGCATTGTTAGTTTCTATTGTTGTTGTTATATGCCAGTGAGTAGCTTATGACTCGTAGTGACCCTGTGTACAACAGCTCTGAACCCCGCTTTCCTGTACCAATCTTATTGTCTCTTACATTCAAGGGTCTTCCTCTTTTATGCTGTCCCTCCACCCTCCCAAACATGATGTCCCTCTCCAAGTACTGGTCACTCCTTCCAACATGCCCAAAGTATGTCAGAAGAACCTTCAGATCCTTGCTGCCAAGGAGCAACCTGGTTTCACCCTCTCTAGGACCAAACTGTTTGTTCTCCTTGCAGTCCATAGTATAATTCAATAGTTACAGGGTGTTTAAATAAGTATAAGCCTACTTTACATCTTCTTGTTGATAGTAGATTCCACTGAGCAGTTTCCTACTTTTATCAACCCTACATACACCAGAAGGGGTTCAGATCCTGTCCTGTCAGATTTTGCAATTTCCTTACAACCTCTGTATGTTTTTCATTGCTTACATCTCTGCAATAAGTGTAGAGCCAGAAAAGAGTATATAAAAGAGTATATTTTAATATGGCTGAACAAGATAACTGTCTCAATAAAATCCATAAAATATATATCAACTTCTTTGAAAGTATGTCGGATTTTATTCTTATTAAAGTGTGTATTATAACACTTCTGAGAATAATAAATTAGCTCAAAGGATAATTCAGACCACTTGATTAAAGACAATGGTATTTGATGCAGAATATAATTCAGTTAAGGAATATGTGAGTTCTTCCTGATTTAGGAAGAATACAATTACCTTCACTAATGTACAAGCATAGTTTAATTCTGCCATAGTAACATTATGTTGTAAATATATTGTTGATCTTGTCAACTAGTCTTCATAAAGTCACACGTTGTGGGTGATACTTAGCTGACGACCACACCAAATGATTATATCAAGACTCAGTTTAATTTCTAGCATGCTATGTTACTGTGCTAGACTGTCCTGATAGATGTTTTTACAGCCGGAAAATCACCATGTGTTTTGGTTATCGAGTATTAAAAGATCATATAGAACTGAAGTATGCATCTCTGATTATTTAAATTTATTTGAATTACTGATGTGCAGTGTTACAAGTTTGGAAAATCATAAGTCACAGCAAGGTCATAGGTTTACTTAATTTAAATAGTGGCCTTTTGATATGGGCTGCTGAGGGTAGCAAAATGGAAGTGCTCTCTGCTTAATTACCATCTATGTGGTGTTATGGCTAATAACATTACATGCACCCTTACACCTCATGAGATTTAATCCTCTTCTCAGATGGCGTTTTTATGTTTGAATTACTTTGACTACTTCAACCAGATTGCAAAAGCCTGGGGCAGAGACCAAGTTATCTTCTAAGTCAATACAGAGCACAGCCTATTGTCACTGTATTACAAATGATTCAAGAGTACAACTTTGTAGAGCTTCTTGCTTTATCGACATTAGCTAAATAATGAAAGCAATACCGAAGGGACTAAAATAGATACTTGCTATGATGTTCTTAGTTTCTCTTGACTGAAACCATTACAAATGTTTTCCCTTTACTCTGTGTGTGTGTTTTGACTGAGTGTTTAGGGTACAGCACAGTTTTCTTTCACAGTACTGTCTGCTTCACGCTGTTATTTTTTCCTCCTTGTTTTAGGGAGTGAAGCTTTTGGCTCACAAGTTCTCAGTCTTCCTATTCAACAGCTGTCCCTCTTCTTTAACACCCGCTAGAGAACGGAGCTTGAAGGGAAATATTTTATCTTAATAAATGGATAAATCTGTCTGAGACATGGAGATATTCCCCATACACAAGCCACAATCTAGAAATGAATGGGTTATTGTAATTTGCAATTGTCCTTGAAAATTAATAGCATGCAATTAATAATATACTAATTCATTTTATTCTCAGTTCCATATAGTATTGGTTTGAGTTTTCTGCTAGATTTTCCCTTTTGGAAATGATTAAAAATAAATTCTTACTGTTGAGAACTTTCAAATAAGAGGTAATTTGATATATTGGGTCAAATCAGGGCTAAAGAACAGAGATGAACTTTATTTATATATTTATTGTGCAAATTGAGGCATTTCACTTAAATGTGATGGGCACTGCCCACTGGAAAATGGAGCTAATTTGGCCTTGTTTGTAGGTGTTCATTTAAGAATTTTCCTCCACACAAGACTGACAAAGCATATAATTCTAGGAGACAGAAATTGCTAACAAGTCTACTTTACTTGACTGATTTGTAAACAAACGTAAACTATATGGGATGCTCTGTCACTGTAGATGTTAGGAATGTATGTCTCTGCTTTGGGGTTATTTGTTTCAAATGGGAGTTGCATGTTGTTCAAAACAAAACCGCACATTTCTGCTTAAAATCATTATCCTGTTGTTGTTGTTAAGTGCTGTTGAGTGGTAGGTTGTATGAAGGAAAGTCCTCAACACTTATGTGACTTTCATCCTCTCTCCAGGTTCATAGGGTTTCTGGAAGCGAACTATTATGGAAGTAGATTCTACTCCTGCTTCCAAAAATCATGATAAGTAAGTAAATATTTACATTTATAAATGGATGATGTTTACAAAATGGTCTGGTGTCTGGCAGTTCTGTGTTTGTTATTAAATGCACAGAATTCCTCTTAAAATTTTTGGCTTTCAGATCACAACTCATCAATATTTTCAGTCTCCCTTATTCAGAAGAATATATCTTTCTTCTTAATGTTAACTGCTGTTAATTTGACTCCCCACACTTGGTGAGTTTGCACACTATGCCTTACATAGGGTTTTCATTGAATGATATTTTTTGAAAGTAGATCACTAGTAGGGAAATACTTAAAATATATAAGGACAAATAAAACATTCTTACTCGTCAACAAAACAAACACCAACTATAAATACATGGAACTGAGAGTTATCGCATTACTTAAGCTAGTGGTCAAATACTAAATGTAAGATACTGCAACTATCCTACCTGTATAATTTGGCATTTATGAGCTTATTATTCCATTGTCATTATCTCTCATATACTTCAGTGCGTTTCTGTAGGTCTCCTGTCTACCCATGTCATTAGGGGTCTTCCCCTCTTTTGCTGAACTGCCATCTTTCCAAACATAAGACCAAGATTCAAATCTGTTATTTATAGTGTTGCTGTAAGTTGTACTTGATGTAATTTTAAGACAGCCTTCTAAAACTGGCAGAGTATAGCATGGTAAGACTAAAGTACTTACTTTGGAGATGTGATCCAACTTTGAATCAATTGCCAGTATATTGTCCTACATTTATTATAGCTACTGTACATGGATTAAGGAACAGAGGAGGCAGTTATATATTGGTTTTTGGTGTAATGTGCTTTCTAATTTGAATCAACTCATAACAGAAGCTCCAGTGGCTTGTCAGTAGCTATAAATAGCACAGAAGGAGATCTTGCATCTCTCTCCTGAGAAGCAGATGATGATTTCAAACTGCTTGTATTTGGGTTGTTAGTACATCGTCCTACTCATTAGGATACCAGAGCTCTCCTATTACTTAGATATCCTAGTTTGTAGTGCACTTTAGAGCATTTCTACCAGGGAACATTGTTCCACTGAATAGCTGTTGGGTGATCATTTGTGGGTTTCTAGAAGTTTGCTTTTGTTAAGTGTCATCAAGTTGAGTACAACTCTTAGTGACCCTATGAAAAAAAAGCTGAACCCTGCTCTATCCTGTGCCGTCCTCACAGTTCCTGACACACAAGAGCCCATTCCAGCAGTCACCATATCAATCCACCTGGTTCTTACTCTCCTTTGCTGACCATCCACACTTCCCAGCTTCTTGTCCTTCTCCAAGGAATAACAGCCCCCAGCAACATATCCAAAGAATGTGAGGCAAAGCCTCATGATTCTTGCCTCCAACGAGCACTATGGCTGCACCCTCTCCAAGACATATCTTTTCATTCTCTTGGCCATTCAAGGGATGTTTAATCCTCTTCTCCAACGCCACAGCTCAAAAGAATGAATTATTTTTCGGTCATCCTTATTCATTGTCCAGGTCTCGGGTGCATAGCTAGTAATTGGGAAGATTAAGGCCTGAATCAGACACTCCTTACTCTTCAAATTGACATCACTACTTCTCAATAATTTGGGAAGGACCCTAACTGCAGATTTTTCTAGTGCAATGTGTCTTCTTCTTTCCTGACTGCTAGTACCAAGGGTGTTAATTGTGGATCCAAGCAGTTGACAGTTTCAATCTCCTCTCCATCCACCATGATGCTGCTTAGTGGTACTGTGGTAAGAATCTTTGTTTTCTAGAATGAAGATTGTAGAAGGGTACGTGTGCTTTATTGACCATGTAAAAGCTTTTAACTCTGTGAATCATAAGTTATAGATAATATTGAGAATATTGGGAATTCTAGATCACATAATTGTTCTATTTCAAATTTGTGCAAGAAGTTGTGCAAACATGTACAAGAAACAGTTGTTTGAATGGAATAAGGGACACTATATAATTTAAAATCACAAAAGTTGTATAACAGAGTTATATTCTTTTCAACACCTATTGGATCTATTTTCTTCTTTTCTCTTTTCAGTTTATTGCATGAAAGTGTTACACTAGTCCAAGTTAAAAGTGGACTAGAAATGTTTACATTATATAAGCTGTGAAGTTTTAAACTTGTGACAAGGGACAGAAGGGAAATTTTCTACTCATTGCAAGGAAACCCTCAGTTAAGCTTCAGTGAGCCACAAGCACTTTAAACCCATGAACCTTGAGCTGGTCGTCCTTAGCCAGTCCAATCTCCACAATGAACTGGCATATGTTCTTGCACTGGTAACCCTGTAGCTGAATTACTTCTCTGTATTCTGGATGCTCAATGACAGTACCATTGCAGGCAAACTTCTTCTTAAACGCCTTCACTCGTTTCTCTTTATCGTAATCATCAGCAATCCTTTGGACAGTTGTAAGGGTCTTCCTGCCATTTCTCTGCTGAATTCTTATATAGATATAATCATCAGTCCCAGCAGGAAGCAGGTCATCACCCTTACTTGCATCAACAAAGGGGTGAAAAGAGTGGAGATTCTGGGTAGCGGATATACAATACTATTCCTCGGTGGAAACGGCCTATGGAAGGTGGTGGTGGGAGAAGGCGGGCAGTGGGGACTGAGTGTCGGGAAGCGAGGAGGCTCGAGGAGGAGGCAGCTGAGTCCTCAGCAGTGGCTCAGTGATTTAGGCCTGGATCTATTTCCTAAGCAAATAATTCAAGGGGTAACACTATATGAGGAAGAATGTGGCATCAGAATTTAAGATAGACATCAATAGTCTTATGTTATGAATATGGCATAATCTTATTTCTGGGAAACATAGACCTACAACACTTACTGAAGATCATCTAGGAAGACAACTTTCAATTTGGCACACACTTCACCATCAAGAAAATCAGAATCTTTACCACTGCACCAATAGAGAACGTCATGATATATGGAGAAAATACTGAAGTTCTCAAGGATTTAAGTTTACTTGGGTCCACAGCAAGCACAAAACAATTATGAAAACAAAGAAAGAGTTGCACTGCTCAAATCTATTGTCATAGACCTCTTTAAAATCCTAAAGAGCAAGAGTATCTGGTTAAAGTCTTAGATGTACTTTACACAGTTTATAGTTGTTTAAACTGTTTTATATTTATGTGAGAGTTGGACAATAAGGCTTGCACCCAGAGCAATGGAGCAGTAGTGGCAGAGTGGGAGCAGGGCAGCTGGAATTTGAGTGAGGTACTTTGTGAGGAACACTGATGTTTGGCTGGTCCATGGGGGACCCCTTTAGATCAAGCAGAAGGGAGTGAGACAGTTGGAGCTTGAGTGAGGTGGCAGACCCAGTTCTCAAAGGGAAAACCAGGATTGTCTGGTTTTCTGTTCAGGTCTCTGCACATGCCTACCCTGTGTGTGTCCCTGTGCTCTGCCTTATGTCTCCCCTTGTCCAGTCAATTATCTATCTTTAGCCCAGAGAAGCTTAGACTGGCCTAGCTACAGCAGTTGTCTGATAGAGGAAGCTGCTTTCACAGGACATTCTCTCCCAAACTGAAGCAAATTTTCCCCTGAGTCAGAAGTTCAGAAAGAAACACAGGCAGGGTAGCTTCCCCACCCTTTTCTGAAGCAGTCACTTCAGATCAAGAACCTACTATCTCCTCAGGCAGAAAAACACTACCACAGCAATGTCACATAAGAAGCAAGCTACCTTATGCCATACACAAAGCAAGATGTCACCCCCACAAAAATAACATATTATGAATGGATTTTCTGAATCCGGAAAGGCTGATGGAAATTTCTGACAGAGAATTTAAAAGAACAATGACTTAATATTTTCACTGGTTGAAATACAAACTTGAAGAATTACAGGACATGGGGTGTAGGGGGTGTGGGGGGCAGATTTTATACCAATGAAGGAAATTTTCTTTTACTTTTCAAAGAGAAGAGTGAACTGGGGGTGGGGGTTGGAGTGGGCAGGGAGAAAAGTGCAACAATGAATGAATGGAAATCCAAAATCTCTGTAAATGTTCATTACAATTAATAATAATAATAATAAATAATAATAAAAGAAAAAATAATTACAGGACACTGTGAGCAAAAACCAGGAGTAGTTTTTAAAAATAACAACAAAAAACACAATCCAAAACAATGCAGAGAAACCAGGTGAGGTATACAAGAAACCAAAATCTAAAATATAAGGACCAATATTTCAGATGCTATCAGCATGATGGAGGGACACATGAACAGAGTTGAAGAAATGGAACACAGAATGAGTGAAAGAGAAGATAGAATTGTCACCATTGTTATGCTAGAACAAAAAGTAGAATAAAAAAGGAAGGAGAAAGAAGAAAACCTAAGAATAATGTGGGACACCATCAAGATAAATAACATGCATATGATCCAAATCTCAGAGCAGGATAAAGCAAGTTAAGGCACCAAAAAAGTTGTGGAAAAATTACTAAAAGAAAACTTTCCAGGCAAAATGAAGAATGAGAAAATATATATTCAAGAAACTGAGTGAACACAAGTAGAATAGTCCCCAAAAGAAATATATCAAGGCATTTCATAGTCAAATTTGCCAGAACCAAAAATAAGGAGAAAATTCTGAAGTGGCTAGGGAGAAACAAAGAGTAACTATAAGTGAGAGCAAATAAGATTAACTGCCAATTTCTCAACAGAAACCATGCGAGCAAGAAGACAGTGGAATGACATATATCAAACACTCAAAAAACACAACAGTCAAGCAAGAATATTGTACCCAGAAAATTGTGTATCAGATATTAAGGAGAGGTCAAGATATACTCAGAAAAAACCCAAAAAAAACAAACCCACAAAAAAACCCCACACAAAACAAAACAAAAACAACAACCCAGAATGTAAGGGAGTTTGTAAAAATAAGATCAGTGTTGCAGGAAACACTGAGAGACATCCTTCTGAGAGGTGCTACAGGAAGTAGGATGTACCAAAATAATTAGCAACAATACCAAAAAGAACTCAACAAAATGTCAATAAAACTTTGCCTTTCAATACTCACATTAATGTGAATTTTTTAAATGCAGCACTGAAGAGAAAAAGAGTAGCAGATTAGATAAAAATCCAAAATCCATCAATATGCTGTCTACAAGAGACACACCTAAAACGTGAAGATAAATAAAGAAATAAAAGGATGAGAAAAATATATCAAGCAAATAGCAAGCAGAGTAGAGCAGGTGTAGTGATATTAATCTATTATTTTAAAAAATTTCAATGTAAAAACATCACAAAGGGCAAGGAAATTCACTACAATGGAAAACTATGCTGCATTGAAAAACAAGGAACTCATGAAATATTATACAAAATGGGTGACCCTGGAGGACATTATTCTCAGGAAATATATCAGTCACAAAAGGACAAATACTGCATAATGCCACTGTTATAAAATAGGACTGACATTGGAGTTGGGGGAAAACTAAGAAGAGAGGTGATTAATGACGTACACTGCATTGAAACAGATGAGGGAGAGAACTGTTTAAAAGGAGTATATAATTAGGTATTATTTGCATGATAAGAGTCTAGAATAAGAGCTGCATAGTAAAGTGGACTGAGGTGGGGGTTGGGGAGAGGGTGTTGTAAAACAAGATAGATTTTTTTTTCTTTTTTCAAAGAGATAAGTGAACTGGAGGGGAGCAGTGGAGAGGGAGTAATATGTGCAACAATGAATGAATGGGAAAAAATAAAGTATATAAAAAAGAAAGTTGGGCAATGAATAAGGAAGAAGACTGCATAAGAATTGGTGCCTTTGAATTGTGGTGTGGCTAATAAGACTATGGAATATACCAAAAGGACAAATAAATCTATCTTGGAGATACTATAACCAGGGTGTTCTTTTGAGGAAAAGATAGTGGTGAAACTTTCTCTTAAATACTTTGATCACTTGCAAAAGTTGAAATTCAACAATAGAGAAGAAATCTGCCAAGGTAATGAAACATCACAAGACTGTAATGATGGGAGTTAACATGGTAAATGTGAGGATGGTTAACAATAGGTTTCAATCTATTGTTCATAGAGTGGCTATGACTCATAGCCAACTCAACAGCACATAATAACAACGATGACAATAGCACAGTTTTTGTTT
>NW_006400045.1:2578677-2598346 GCF_000299155.1 Elephantulus edwardii | reverse complement strand
GTGATGTGTATTATGTGAGGGTAGGGGTCTGGGGGATGCACATGAATGAATGAAGCAAAACTTATTTTGTTGTAAACTTTCATTCAAATCACTATGGGTTTTTTTTATTTTATAATTGTTTTCTTACTAAGTTCATATACATTGCTTTTCACACTGGATCTTTCTCATTTCCTTTACCTACTCCTCCTTCCACCCATCAAACTGTGCAACCCTATAAATAACTCTACCATTCTTCATCCATCCCTCTGCTTCCCCCACACTGATTGCCTCTTCGTGCACATTCTATAATATTGTTCTTATATAGTATTTCTCTTTATGGAATTAAGTTAGTTCACTTAGCATCATGCTTTCCAGTATCTCCCAAGTTAAGTAGTGATTTACAAAATCATTGCTTCTGCATGTTGCTTAGTATTCCATCATGTGAATGTATTATAATTTCTTAATCAATTTGCTTGTGGTTGGACATTTGAGCTGTTTCCATGTTCTTGTGATGATGAATAACACTGCTATAAACATTGGTGTACAAATCTCCGTTTGACCCTCAATTCTCATTTTCTTGGGGTATATTCCAAACAGTAGAATAGCTAGCTGGACCATGCTTTAGTTGGAAAAAATGTAACTCTTGGCAAATCTTCAAAAAACATTCTCTTTTTAGAGGAGTAACATCCTCTATGCCTACAGTACTCCCCACCCCCCCCATGAAAACAGAAAGCATGCCATATTATCTACACTGTGTAATTGATTTAGTTTCTTCTCTCTTTCAGAGCTGTCTTGCTTATTTTTAAAATTATTGTTGTTCTTGTTATGTGCTGTCAAGCTACAAAGAGCTCATAACGATCCTATGCATAATACCTCTGAACTCTGCCCTTCCCTAAGCCAATCTCACTGTCTCTGATGCATGCACTCACATTATTACAGTTATTGTGTCAATCCGTCTTATCTGGGCTCTTCTTCTCCTGTACTGTCTCTCCACCCTTTCTAGCATGATGTGTCCTGTCCTCATGTCCAAAGTATGTGAGATATAGATTAAAAATCCTTGCCTCCAAGGAGAAGTTTTATTTCACTCTATCCAGGACAGACCTGTTAATTCTCTTGGTGATATATGTTATGTCCAACACTCTTTCCCAGCACAACTCAAAGGCATAAATTATTCTTCTCTCATATTTGGTCATTGTCCAGCTCTCTCATGCATAGCAAGTAAAAGTGAAGACCATGGACTCGATCAAGTTCACCTTAGTCTCTAGACTGACATCATGGCTCTTTTGCACTCTGGAGAGTTTCCTGACAGCAGATTTTTCTAATACAATTCATCTTTGTTGTTATTGTTATTTTTATTTGTGGTTCTTTTTTAATGACATCTCAACATCCCTATATTTTTTAATTTTTAAAATATTATTCTGATTTATTTACAAAATTTGAATACATTATTTTTCACAAAAGCCACCCATCAAATTATACAACCCTATGATTAACACTCTACCCTCCCCATCCTCGCCTTTCTACTTCCACCCTTACCTCCACCTTGGATCATCATACTCACTCTACAATGATGGTTTTCTATAGTGTTTGTCTTTGTGTAACTGGGTTAGTTCATTCAGCATAATGCTATCCAGTCCCTTCCAAGGTAGGTAACGTACAAAATGATAGCTCCTGCATGTTGCATAGTATTCCATTATATAAATGTACCACAATTTCTCAATCCATTCACTTGTGGTTGGATATCTGAGCTATTTCCATGTTCTTGTGATGGTGAATAATGATGCTGTGAACATTGGTGTACAAGTTTTCATTTGAGTCTCAGTTCACAATTCATCTTTTGATTTTCTTACTACTGATCCCATGAGTGTTGATTGTGGAACCAAACAAGCTGAACTTGATAATCATGTCAATATCTTCTCCATTTATCATGATGCTGCCAATTTGCTTAATTTTTTATTATATGAACTTCCAAGAACACTCATCAAACTTTTCATACAGAAGATAACTAAATAATTTATACCTAAAGAGTCTTTGAGTCTCTCAAAATCTTTTTTCCCCCATGAATTCTGGAAAGTTTTTATCATCATGCAATTGTTATTGATGTACTAAAACTAAGACACAGTTTTATCATGATGAAGCAATGATGTAATCAATTCCCAAAGTTACATATACACCTTAAATAAAATTTTCAATACAAAATAAATTTTGCCCTTAATTTTCTTTCTCTCAAACACTGAAAAAGCCTTACAAGGTAGTATTCTACTTTATCCTGATAAACAAAATATATTGAAGAGTAATGATGTCAGCTTGAGGACTAAGGAACATCTGATTCAGGCCATAGTCTTTCTGATTATTTGCTATGTATCTGAGAGCTGGACAATGAATAGGGATGACAGAAGAAGAATGGATGCCTTTGAGCTGTGGTGTTGGAGAAGAGCACTGAAAGTCTATCTCATAGATGACCAGGAGAACAAACTTATGTGTTTAAGAGGGTACAGTTGAAGTGCTCTTTGGAGGCAAGAATGATAAGGCTTCTTTACATACTTTGGACATGTTTCTAGGAAGGGCTGTTCTTTGGAGAAGGGCATGATGCTAGGAAAGTGGTGGATCAGCAAAGAAGAGGAAGAACTTCAACCAGGTGGATTGACATTGACTGCTGGGACGGACGTTTGTGTGTCAGGATGCATGAGGATGGTGCAAGACAGAACAGGGTATAGACCTTTTGTTCATAGGGTCCCTAAGAGTCGTACTCAACTCAGTGGCACCTAAGCACATCAAACAAAAAAAAACTTAAATATGCCTAATCTACAGATTGCTTGGGCAATGCTTGAGGAGAATATCATGTTTTTGAAATATAGTAAATTACTTCCTATTGGATTAAAAATATTGGCATATGTGTAAAATAGCTATGCATGGCATATAAAGAAGTGATAAAAATAAAGCTAAGTCTCACTATAGGCCCAACTGTTTACTAAGCACTTTACATGTACAGCTCATTTTAAAATAATATGAACTTGATTCTGCAAATGCAGATTCATATTACAATGAGAAAAGGATGAAGGTACATAATAAAGATTTAGAGGAGTATGAAACTGAAGAATTCCTTGGTGCTTGTGAATAGACCTTTTTCTTTCCACAATAGAATTTGTATTTCTTTCCTCTGTAGCAACTTCCTCAAGATGTCAACCTCAACTTCTGAGATAGTTGGTCCAAAAGGATCAGGGTTTTGTCATTGATGATTTGTCTCTGTGTTTTTTAGTACTTTCATCACTGAGTCAGCAGTAAATAAATGCCTGTCACAGATCATCCAAATTCCTGTTCTTTGCCTCGTAAAATATTTGTAGAGCTGTTTTTCCTCAATTGTTCAGTCAGAACAAAGTGCTTGCTAATTGAACCGGATATTCTTAAGGAGACATAGTCAAGAATATTCTCAGGTTAAGGAAATCAATTTACTATGCTTGGACCAGGAAGAAGTTCTCCAAACAGAGCAAGGAAACACTGTATCATTCAAAATCAGGAGAGGAGTGCATCAGTAATGTGTTCTATTCTGCATACCTTTTCAATCTATGTGCAAACCAGATCATTTGGGAGGCTGGATTTTATGAGGAGGAATGTGGTATCAAATTGGGAGGAAAACTCATAAAACTGCATTATGCTGATGACACAACTTTGCTTGTTGAAACTAAGGAGGACCTAAGATGTTTGCTACAGAAGGTTATAGTTTTCAATATGGATTGAAGATCAACATCAAGAAGAAAAAGAATCTCACCAGTAGGCCAATTGGCAGCACCATGATTCATGGAGAAGAGGTTAAGGTTGTTAATAATTTCAGCTCGTCTAGTTCCACAACCAACATTCTTGGCAAAAGCAGTTAGAACATCAAAAGACATATTGATTTGGAAAGATGTGCTTCGAGGGACCTCTCCAAAGTCCTAAACAACAATGACAGCAGTCTAGAGACTGAAGTGTCATGATCTGGGCCATAGTCTTTGCAATTACTTGTTACACATCAGAGAGCTGGACAATGACTAAGGATAACATATGAATGCCTTTGAAGTGGTGCTGGAGAAGATTCTTGAACATACCATGGACCACCAAGAGAACAAACAGGTTTGTTTTGGAGAGGGTGAAACCAAGTTTCTTCTTGGAGGCAAGGATTTTGAAATTCCATATCACATATTTTTGGCATATGGTCCAGAATGATCAGTCAGTCCTTGGAGAAAGACATCATGTTTGGAAAGGCTGAGGAACAATACAGGAGAGGAAGACTAGATGAGATGAATTGACACAGTAACTGTGGTAATGGAAGTAGGTGTGTCAGAGTCAGTGAAAGTGGTTTAGTATAGGGTAGGATTCAGAGCAATTGTACATAGACGAGTAACTAGGTGGCACAGAACAACAAACAGCAAAGTATATCAACAACCCTGTTTCCATTTAGCCTGCCTCTAGCTTCCCATGCCAATAACCTAAGATTTCAATATCAAATTTCCCCTGTCTCCTGCTAGCTTTTGAGTCTCTGCTAAACTCAGATGATGGTAGTTGACTCCCTTGTTATATGATAAACTAAAAGAAATATTATGTTCATTCCAATTTGAGTAGCCTTCATTTATTTCCTTACTCATAAGAGCTCTATAAGTTAAATACTTTAACAATTAAAAAACCTGAGAAACAAAGATTACGTAAATTATCTAAATTCACAAGAGCTGGGATTATAAGAACTAAGGTCTGAAACCAGTCTGTTTGACTCTGGTTTTGACCCTATAGCCCATTTTAGCTGTACTTTTGAAATAGTGTTTAATGTAAATTTAGAGCATGCATAGTTGAACTGTACTTGGACCTTGAAACTTCAGACAATTAAGAAAGTTAAAGAAGTATTTCTACTGTTTAGGACCCAGGAAGTAGAATGCTGCAAATAGCTACTCTTATCATATTTAGATAGATTCCTGCTTGTCTACTTGTTTGATTATAACAAAGTCAGACACCTACTCGCTGTTGTCAAATTGGTTGCAATTCTAAGTGAACCTACAGGACAGTGTGGATCTGCCTCACATGTTTAGCTCAGATTACTACATCTAATTCCTATGAAGTCCATTGTTTTTCCATGAACAGGCTGGTAGCTTTGAAAGCCCACTTTCTGGTTAGCATCCAGGTGTTTTAACCACTGAGCCACCAGTGTTCTTCAGGCAAGGCATACTGTTGTGTTTAATTGGCATCGAGTCAGAACTGACTCATAGCTCACCCTCCAGTGGTTTTCAGAGGCAGTAAATAGAAGAAGATGCTTGCCCAGTTTTCTTCTTCAGAGCACCTGGTAGATTCAGACTGTATAACTTTGCTTTGGCAGTGTAATTCCTTACTACTTTGAGGCCACCAGCTGCTCCACAGAAGGAGGGGAAATCTCATCCTGTGCAATTAACTGATTCTGAAAACCTGCCAGAGGGTCAGGTTTGGTTGGTTTTGACTCTAGAGTAAACAACAACAAGCCACCATAGAGAGCTCTGGTGGCTTAGTGGTAAGAAGTTACACTGCAATCTGAAAGGCATGCAGTTCAAGTCGACTGCTCTGGGAGAAGGATAGACAATCTTCTCCCCTGTGATTTACTGCCTCTGAAAATTTGTTGGAAGGTCAGCTATGCGTTGGTTCTAACTCTGTGACGCACAACAACAACCCACCATAGCTCCCCACCAGGCAGGCATAGAACTTTTATATTTCCATGCATTACCTTACAAGGTATCTGTTGAGCTGTTCCTCTCATTGATCAATTAGAATATTAAAGTACTTGTTAACTGATTTAATCAAACTTTGGTTGAAAGACCCTAAACTAGGGCTTTTCCCAGACCGGCCGCGACCCCGAGCAACTCACACCAGATCCACTTGCTGTAATCACAAGAAGCTTTATTGACGAAGCTTCGGGACGACTTTTATCTCACATGAGAGACAGGGAAGTTGACCCCGAGCCTCAAAAAGCAAGGGAATTTGTACTAGGTTTAGGGGTTCTTTAGTGTAGAGGTAACTCATTGGCTCTTTGGAAAAGGAGAAGTTCAATTTTAGGTCAGGTGCCTGCTGCTGACATTAGTTAAAATATGGTTCTTGCCAGTAATTGTTTCTTCAGTTTGTGGTCAGCTAGTTCCTGGAACACAAACATTCACACAAGATCAAAGGTATAGGTTCTTACAATACTGATCAAAGGTATAGGTTTTTACAATACAGATCAAAGGTATGGGTTTGGGGACACTATTATTATTTTAAATTTTCCCTTCAGGTAAAGATACCCTCCTTCCCCTAAACATCTAAGTTCCTCTCTATCTTAAACAGTCATACAATCCCTCCTTAAGAGCTCATTCAGAGTTTTGATTTACTGCTGTAGAGATCAATAACTAATCAACTGTTTTAGTATACTCCCCACTCACAGTCGTTTTATACTACTACCCATCCTCTTGTCTCCCTGCTCCACACTAAGTCTTGTTTACCAAGCTATGAAAAAAGATATCTTTCTCTGCCTAGCCTTTAAAATACTTGCAGATCTTAGTGTTAAGCGTGCATAATGTTTTCTTTATTTAAAAAATTCCTTTTTCTCATCATAGTAATTCCTTCCCATTTTTTGCAGTAAGATTCAAAAATACTGTCTTGGAGGAAAGGAGCTCTGGTGGCCTAGTGCGAAGAAAATGTACTGCAATCCAGAAGGCACATGGATTGAGGTCACCAGCTGCTCTGTGGGAGAAGGATGGGCAATCTCTTCTCTTGAGATTTACTGTCTCTGGAAATTCTCCATAGAGTCAGCTATGAGTCAGTTCTGATTCAACAGTACACAACAACAACAACAACGTACTCAAATCTTAATTTCATTGTCATGTCCAGTAAAAAAAATGTAACAGGAGTTACAACATATAATTTAAAATTTTATTGCCATCACAAGTTTAAAAATACAATGAAGTGTAATTAATTTATT
Organism: Elephantulus edwardii; assembly: GCF_000299155.1. Taxonomy (NCBI): domain Eukaryota; kingdom Metazoa; phylum Chordata; class Mammalia; order Macroscelidea; family Macroscelididae; genus Elephantulus; species Elephantulus edwardii. The sequence goes on along the minus strand of NW_006400045.1, from coordinate 2,591,421 downwards.
TATTTCTTTTCTTTGAGGTGATATGCCTCAAATATTGTTATTTCAGCATTTAATGAATATGAATTTTACAATCTCATTATCATATTATATCTTTAAAGTCTGTGTGCAGTTTTACACATAGATAATATCTCAGTTTGTTCTTGTCACATTAAAAAAAAAGAGTGCAATACTTGGCTATGGCAGAGAACAAAACATGAGCAGATTTCCTTTCATTAGGTCTAACATTTGTTTCTTTTTCTCTTGGCTCTAACATAACGGCTGCTACTTTTTTGACTTGCCTTCTTCTTTTTCTTCTACTGCACCTCATTTGTCTATATCATTCTTCATATGCTTAAGAAACTCACCTAATGTCACTGAATTAAACATTTTTTTTCTCTTTTTCTAACTACATGAGTGTCTGAGATTTCTGATTGTAAAAAATAGTAACATTTAACACATGGGATTTTTTAAAAATTATTTTTTATAACTTCAGATTCTTCTGTCAAGGGAGGAAATGAAATTCTTTAGTGAGCTGAAAAAAAAATCTACAGTTATTTAACTCATATGTATAGAACCAATGTGTAGATGAGTCCTAAAATTTCTCATAAATATATATATTCAGTGAGTTGAATGAGTAGCAGTGATTTAACACTGGAGCTGATAAACTCTAGGAGCCTAGAAAGAAAGAGAGAACAGTCATGGTGGTAGTGTTTTATTTTTTAAAGACCAAAGTTTATTAATGGTTACCAAGGATATAGAGTAGCAGGATTAGGGGGGGGTTGCTGTTTATAGAGCACTAACTTCCAGTTTTAAGTGATGGGAAAATTGCACTGATAACTAGTAGAGCTGCACAGTTAATTAATGCAATTGCTGTACATATGTTGTACATCAGTAAAATTTAAACTGTTAAAAATTGTTTGGTACATTTATTGACAACAATGACCAAAATAAGAACTATAGTTTCTGAGGCTGCATATGCACATCCAGAAACTCCATGGAATTTGGTTCTTAATTTGGAGGTTTAAGGTAGTGATTTCTAGTTATTCTAGTTAAAATGTCTAATATTCTAGTTAGTATTTCTGTTCAATCTCCTAGTATGCTATGTAATTTCTGAGTTTTTAAAAGTTTATAAGCAGCCATTGTGGAGTATATATATATTTTAAGATTATTTTAAGATGAAACTTTTAACCACAGGAAACGATTTTTCCTTTTTTAAAAAAATTTAATGAATGTTTACAGAGATTTTGAATTTCCATACATTCATTGTTGCATTTTTCTCCCTGCCCACTCCCCCCAGTTTGCACTTTGAAAAGTAAAAAAAAAAATTATTTCATTGGTATCCCTTCCACCACCCTGCCCTGAGTACACTCCACTATGTAACCTGCATTCTGGACTCTTGTCATAACCATGATACCCAATCGTTTATCGCTTTCAAACAGAGAACAGTTAGATTTAATAAAAAAGTGTTGATTTATAATTTTTTCCCTTATGTCATCTTATCTTTTTCAGATTAGTTATGATAAAGGAGAAGGTAAAGTGCAATAGGGACTTGAGATGAGGAGATGAAAGTAATAGATCAATAGTTAATAATGACATAAAATAAAACATGGAGAAATTATTATATAAAACAAAATGTACATGAATGAAATAATGTATATAAATAGTTGTATAATAGTGAATGATAGTATAAACAAATAATTTTTTTTTAGATGATGAAAAACAAGACCTGAGAATTTTCAATATTCACATTTGGGTTCTGGAACTTCTGTGTAAATGGAACAATAATTTAGGATATTCTGTTGTTTCTAGAGTCCGTCTCTGAAGATTTACTTTGTAAAATCATTACATACTCCAAACTCGAAAGGCTGATGTTGATTAGAGAAGGATTGCTATTTCAGTGGTCCATGCTACTAAACAAGTTTCCCCGTGTCCAACCACTGTCACCACTAATGTGCAGTATTTGCAAACTGAATATACAGGAGATATTTGCTTGACTCTACAGCCACATAAAAGATAGATGTTCACATATTCAGGAATTCTTTATTAACTTTGGATTGAGCAAGAATATTGCTATTTGAATTGTTTTAGTTCTTCTCTTTTTATTTTTTTCATTGTCAGCATTTTTAAATATCATAAAACCTAACGGAAATTCTAAAAGAGCTAGGTCTGAGCAAGAAAAGTGAGTAATCTCTTGTCCTAAAATTTACAATCCACAAAAGCCTATTGAAGGATCAATTACAAGTAAGTTCTAACTTGGCAGCAATGGTTTTCTTGAGAATGTTACCAATATTTATTCAGAATACAGTGTGTGCTAGGCATTGTACTAAGCACTGTATATTTTCAACTAATTAAGATACCGGAACATATGAGGGGAAGAACTATTTGAAAGGAATATATGACTATGAGAACGGTTTGGAACAAAAGGGCATTGTGGGGAGTAGGGGCGGAGGAGGGGAAAGTGAGATAATGTGCAATAATAAATTAATTGAAACAATTTAAAAAATCTAAAAAAATAACAGTATTTTATATGGGATGCAGAAAAGTAATATATAACTATCAGGAAAATCTTAATAACATTATGAAGTTGGTTTTTGGTTATTTTTCTTAATTGAGATATTAATGTAAGTGTATAGAGAACTTGATTTCCCTTCATTCATTGTTACACATTTTCCTCCATGCCACTCTCCCTCCAAGTTCACTTTTTTCTTTGGAACAACGAAAAATTCTTTCATTGTCATACACTCTCCTACCCCAGTTCACTTTACTGTGCAGCTCTCATTCTGGACTCTTGTCATGCCAATAATACCTAAGCATATATTCCTTTTATACATTTCTCTCCATCTGTTTCAATGCCATTTGCATTATTTATCCCCTCTTAGTTTTCCCCCACTCCATGTCAGTCCTGTTTTATAACAGTGGAATTATGCAGTATTTGTCTTTTTGTGACTGAGATAGTTCACTCAGCATAATATCTTGGTCACTCATTTTGTATAATATTTCATGAGTTCTTTGTTTTTCAGTGCTGCATATTATTCCATTGTGTGAATATACCACAGCTTCTCTATTCATTCATTTGTTGATGGGTACTTGGGTTGTTTCCAAATCTTACTATTGTGACCAAAGCAGCAATAAACATGCATATATCTGTTTGGGTGGAAGTTCTGGTTTCTTAGAGTTCATTCCCAGTAGTAGAATTGCTGGCTCAAATGGTATTTCTATTTACAACTTTTTGAGAAAGTGCTATACTGCCTCTGGTATATTACTGATGGAGAGAGTAATTCCATGGAGTGGTAAGAAGGGAGAAACCACTCTCAGTTTCACTACTTTTGCAACCTTATGAGGCATGTACTTTTTACAAATAATAATAATAATAATAATAATGAAAAGAAAAAATAAAAAAAACAAAACCAACCAAACCCTTGAAGTTATATAAGTCAGAAAAGGAAAGATAGCTAAGTACAAGAAATAACAGCAGTAAATATCATGATGAGTTTGTTCAAGATTAGATTCAAGAGGTTAGCACAGGAGTATTCTGTAAACTTTTGTTATGAGACTCTTGTCTGAGATGGTATTACCAAGTGTTTGTTCCCAGTCAGTAGGTTTTCTTTTCACCTTGTTGGAAAAAGGTTTTGATGCACACAGGGATTTAATCTTAAGAAGGTCCCATTCATCAATTTTATCCTCTTCAGACTGCACATTTTCTTGCTGTATTTGGCAGTCTCTTTATATCTTGGACGGGCGCTTCTAAGCTTGATCACAGTTTGTCTGTTAAAAACTTTATGGTTTTGGGCTTTACTCCTTGGTCTCTGATCCACCTTGAGTTGGTTTTTGTGTATGGTATGAGATGTTGATCCTGTTTCATCTTTCTGTAGGTAATAGTCCAGTTTTGCCAGCACTATTTGTTGAAGAGGTTGTTATTTCCCCATTTAATAGTTTTTATTTCCTTTTCGAATATCAGTTGACCATAGATATCTGGGTCTATTTCTGGGTTCTAAATTCTATTGCATTGGTCTATGTGCCTGTGATTGTAACAGTACTATGTTGTTTTGCTTACTACTGCTGTGTAGTAGGTTTTGAGGTCAGGGAGTGCTATGCTTCCCACCTCTTTTTGTTTATTAGAAGTGGTTTTCCTATTGGAGGTCCCTTGTCTCACCAAATAAATTTGATACTTTCCCTTTCAGGCTCCTTGAAAAATAAATTTGGTATCTGGATTGGGATTGTATTGAAATGTAGATTGCTTTTGGTGGAATTGTCATTTTGAGTCTTCCTATCCATGAACAGGATACATTTTTCCATTTCTTTAGGTTTTTTATTGTGTTTCGCAGAAATGCTCTATAGGGTCTTTTTGTTTGTTTTTTTATAGGACTTTTGTATCTCTAGTTAAGTTCACTCTCAAGTATCTCAATTTATGGTTGGCTATTGTAAATGTATTGCTTTCTTGATATCCTTCTCTGAGTTCTCTTTGTTACTTTAGAAGAATTGTACTGATTTTTTGCAGAATACTCCTGGGCCTCCATAGAAAAAAAGACTGATAACTTAATTACAAAATGGGCAAAATACATGGAAATAATTTTCACAGAGGAAGATATTTGAATGGCAAGCAGACACTTGAAGAAATGCTCCAAATCACTAGCAATAAAATAAAAACCATAATGAGGTACCATCTCACTCCAGAAACAGTGACAAAATTTAACAGCGCAGAAAGTAATAAATGTTGGAGAGGATATGGAGAGACATTAACTCTTACACATTGTTGGTGGGATTGTAAATTAGTACTTACCATTCTGGAAGGCAGTTTGGTGCTTCCTCAAAAAGCTGAAAATAGAAATTCAATATGACCCAGCTATTCCACTACTCGGAATATGTTTTTGTTGTTGTTAAGTGCCGTCAAGTCACAGGCGACTCATAGGAATCCTATGAAGGAGAGTCCTCCATGCTTGGGTGCCTTTCATCCTCTCTCCAGGTTCATAGGGCTTCCGGAGACAAGCTATTATGGAAGTGGATGCCACTCCTCCTTCCAAGCTTGTTTTCATCGGGGAGCTCCACGCCACTCTCTGTCCACATTGGGTAGAATATACTCAGAATATACCGTGAGAAAATGAGAACTGAGGCACAAATGAAGACTTGTACACCAATATTCATAGCAGCACTATTCACCATCGCAAGAACATGGAAATAGCCCAAATATCCAACCACAAACGAATGAATTGATAAATTAGGGTATTGTCACACAAGGGACTAATATACAGCACGCAGGAGCAATGGTTTTGTAAATTATTGCCTAACTTGATAGGGACTGGACAGCATTATGCTAAGTGAACTAATTCAGTCCCACAAAGACAAATATTGTATAAAACCATTATTGTAGGAAGAGCATAAGGATCCAAAGAGAGCAAGTGTTGAAGCACAGGGATGAGGATGTACAGGGGGTGGGGGATTAACCATGGAGTTGTATAATTTGATTGGTGGGGGCTTAGGGAAATTGAAAGAATCTGTTCTGAAAAACAATGTATTCTAATTTTATAAATAAACTACTATAATATTAAAAAGAAAAAGAGGTTAGCACAGTGTAAATAAAAACTGTAAATGACCACAAAGTTGTAAAGTACATTTTAATGGAGAGTATTTTGCAAATGACATAAAAGAATTTGCAAACTTTTTTTTAAATAAGGAATTCTAAAGAACAAAGAGATTGATAAGACAATAATGGAATGTAGTCTTTGATTTATAATTTTGGGTTTAGACAAGCTATAGAGGATGGTTGAAAATGGATGCTGATAAAATATATAAAAAGATATGTCATTTTTTATATTTGCAGATATGTCTTTTTAATTCCACTTTTATTTTGCACGAAGCTGTTTCTTTGATTTTATAATTCCATGCTCAGCTAACTTTGCATGTTAACAGGCAGATGTACTGTACTCATATGCTTGCTACAGGCAATCTGAATTATGTATGACCTCAGAGAGAAGAGTAATAATAATATCTACCAAATCATATTGATAGCTCTGCAAATTGATGCCAGTGAACTTTAAGCCTGAGTCCTGTTCTGGAGTGGTAAAATTATCCTTGAAGAATGAAATTTGATTGTTATTACTGTGGTGGCAGACCTAATGATTATTCCAAGATTACTTTTGATACGTTCATTGCCATTAAGTCAGAACTGATTCAGAGCTGACCATTCAGTAGATTTTTAGCATTTGTAAATTGCATGGGAGAAGATTGCCCATCTTTATCTCTAGGAGAAAATGATGGATCCATGCTTCCTACATCTGAGTTGACAGTATAACTCCTTATCTAAAATGTATATAGCCAAGAACCTTTAAATATAATAATAACCTTGCTAATTAACTGTAAAAATTATTATTTATGAATATATATACACACACACACACACAAACCCAGAGATAAAGATAACTAACCTGTATTTGTTTAATATAGACATAATGAAATATCTCAAACATAGGTACAGAGAATGTCAGATATACCTGTGCATCTCTGCTCAATATATTTTTAAAAGTTAAAAGTGTTGCTGTTGTTATGAGGGACTTGATAAATGCTTTGCCATTGACAAATCTTGAAAATACTATATGAATTAAACAAAGTGAGACACATAAGATCCCATATTGCTGGGTTGCAGGTATTTGGAAAGGAGGGAAATGGAGAGTGACTGTTTATCAAATGCAAGGTTTTATAGAAGATGATGAAACTATTTCGGAATTAGATATTATTAAGGATCATCAGTAATGAAATCAAAAGATGAGTCACTTTAGGAAGTCTGTTGTCAGGGACCTCTCCAGAGTACTAAAGAACAATGATGTGAGTCTAGAGACTAAGGTGCAGTTGATCCAGGCTATGGTCTTCTCAATTGCTTGCTATGCATCTGATGTGGAAAATGACAGAAGAATCAATGTCTCTGGGTTGTGGTATTGGAGAAAAGTATTGATTACACCATGGACTACCAAGAGAACAAGCAGATCTGTCTTAAAGAGGATGGAACCAAGTTGCTTCTTGGAGGCCAGGGTTTTGAAACTCTATCTCATACTTTGGGCATGTTGCCAGAAAGGACCAGTCTTTGGAGAAGGATATCACGCTTGGAAGGGTAGAGAATCAGCACAGAGGAAGAAGACTCTGGATAAACTGATACAGTGACTGTGACAATGGGGACAGATGAGTCAGAAACAGAGATTGTCTCAAGATAGGGCAGAGTTAAGGGCTCTTATTTTTAAGATCACCAGGAGTTATAGTCTTGATGTCACATAATAACAACTACTGACGGTTTTAACAACATGGCAAATATACTAAAAACCATTAACCTACACACTTTAACATGATCAAAATGCTAAATTTTCTTTCTCATGAATTATATTTCAATTTAAAAATTCATAGCATGAAACACATATGACATACACATGTACACATACACACAACACATAGATAGAGACAAAAGCACAATAACTACAAACACAGAAAGAAAAATAAGCTTATTAACAATAACATTTGGAGGAGACAAAATAAGACCAACGGAGAGACACACACCACAGACACAAAGACCCAGAAAGAGAAGAGACACAGTGAAGACATAGGCAGCAGAGTTGAGGTGGGAGGGCAAAAACTGTATTGAAAAATAATCATAAGCAAGAAACTTCTTAAATGAAGCAATTACAACCTGATTTACCTGTATCAAAAGGAGATTTAGGTTACAGGAGATGACATTTGTTAGACTGACACACGACAGAAGGCAAATCTATGAATAATAAGAGAGGAAAAATATTTTAGCCTTTTAAACATTGAATTATAAAAGTAAAAAATATGTGAAAGAGAATAACTGAAAGTGGGAATTTGAGAAAATGTCTATTATAGTCATATGAACATACATGGAGTTACATTAAAAGTAAATGATCAGTGTGTGAATATGGTGCAGAAAGGAATAATATCCTTCTTCATGAATTGAGCTATTCTTCTATGTATAGAACTTGGCCTTGGTCTCTCCTGTGAAAAGTAGCTTTGTTATTTCAGTAAATTATTTTTTTCCTGATAAAGCACAGTTCTTCTAGTGGTATGCCTCACAGGAATGCTATTACTTTTAATAAAAATTTAAGAAGTGTGAAATCCTTTGGGAACATACAACTGAAAGTTACCAGATGTTCTGTGTATGGACAATGTGGTTTAGATGTAATTGAAAGCTGTTGTGATGTTCTCACCTTTTTGAATGAAGTATCATACTAATTTAAACCTAGTCTGTAACCAAAATTCTTTTTTTCTCTCTTTTTTGTTTCAAATTGTATCTTTTGTTATTTTTATTATTAGAAATATTTGTTGGATTAAGATTATATACAACCACTCTTTATTGAGTACTTATTTCAAGAAAGGAAGAAAAGTTTAAATTTTATATACTGGGATTTGAGGAAAAAAACTGTTCTCTATAGTTACTTGACTTCACCTTATCTTTCCAAGGTTATGCACCTTACTACATTCTTGAAAGAATGCTTCCAGCAAAGTGCCTCCTTATTATGAATGAGGACCTCTTATTGTTCACAGGAGTGCTGGAAGCCACCTTTTTTCAGCTTCACTTCTTTTATTATCCTCTTTTATCTTGCTCACTTTCATCTTGTGCTTTCTCTTTGGCTTATGAAATGAGTAAGCTGCAAGCAAAGAAGGGTAAAGGCCATGACTTAGACAGTGGCCAATGGAGGCTCCTATAAAGTTTAAGTTTTTTGATGAGGGTTGAAAAGCAGAAATAAAACTTCGGTCGTTTCCGTGGAAGATAAGAAAGAATGCTTGAAGGATATATTGTCCAATTAAGGACATTAAAATTAATGTTTAAAAGTTTGACATGTTTATTGATTTGTAGGATGAGAATTTTGAGATAAATAGGAGAAAACGCAACTGATCTTTTATGTTAAGAAACAAAGAACTTTCATTGATAAAGGAAAAGGATGTACTTTTGTAGAATGACTCTTCATCCAAACAGCTCTATTAGCTGCAAAATTATAGTGTCATGGAAATGAATATTGAATAATACACACTGAAGAACAGTGGTAATGATGACCTTATGTATACAGCATTAAAATATTTCCCAATTATGTGACATTTTCATTAATTTTGGTTCATTAGTGTGCCTTTGTATCAATATATCTCACTAATGGCTTCCTTCATCTTTGGTGACCCTCCACTTTACCAAACATGATGTCCTTTCTACCAGTTGGGTTTTCCTGATAATGTGTCCACAAAGTGCTCTCACAATTCCTGCTTCTGAAATGTGTTCTAGTGGTTTTATTCGTCTCAGATTAATTTGTTCGTTCTTGTGACCATATGTGCTATATTCAATACTCTTTATAATACCATCATTGTAATGTATCAATTCTCTGTCTCCCTTCTTCATTGTAAAGTTTACAGATATATATCAGACTATTGTAAATATTATGCCCTTGATTAGATGCACCTTAATTATTGGCTACATCTTTACTTTAAAAGAATTTTTTTTTCTGGGGTAGATTTGCCTACTATAGTATGTTATTTGTTTTCTTTTCTGTTCAATTTTTATTTTATATTAGTTTGTTTACAAAGTTCATATACATTATGTTTCACCCTATTCTTCATTCATTTTGTATTTCTTAAAATCATTTCGATGCACTGTTGTTGTTGTTGTTGTTGAAGTGCTGTTTGAGCCGTAGACCCCATAGCAACCCTATGAACAAAAGACCTGAACACTTTTATAATTTTCATCATTTCTCCTCGTTCATGGGGTTTCTGGAGGCTAGCTATTTTGGAAGTGGATGTTATCTTGCTTCCCACCTTGTTTTAATTGGGAGCTCCACCAAACACTGTCCACCATGGGTAACCATGATCGCATTTGACACATCAGTGTCACAGTGTTAAGCATCACAGCAACCATGAGTTACCTCTGTATAGAAAATGGACAGACCAGTGCTATGCCACTTAGAAGACTGTTTGACCAGTAACATTTAAAAGCAGGCCTGAGGGCTGCAGATTAAAATCATCCACTTTCTTCCATGCATTATGCTTTACAAAAGTAATCATCATTAGTCTATGTCCATCTTTACCCTACCTATCTTTTCAGGTCTCTGATAGATTTTTCTCATTTCCTTCACCCCCTCTCTCTACCCTACAAATTGTGCAAGCCTGTAATTTTGCCTCATCCCTCTGCACCACCCCTTCCTCCTTTGGGCCCCATACATGTTTTACTACTTATTCTTCTATTTTTATAATAATGCTCTTACAGAAAGCTGAAAAAAAATTGTCAAGAGAGGATCCTATACCAATAAAACTCTCCATTAAATATGCAGAATAAATTCTATCCTTTGCAGAAAAGAAGGAACTTAAGGAATTTGTGTAAACAAGACCAAATGTGCAAGAATTTTTAAGGGAAGTCCTTCACACAGAGACACCAAAGGAAAATGGATGGACGATAGTAACTAGAAACAACAGTATAATAAACACGCCAAAATAGCAATGATAAAATCTGACCTGTAAATAATCACACGTGATGTGGATGGACTAAATGAAACTAACCAAAACAAAAACAAAGCCCACCAATATGTTGTCTACAAGAGACACAGCTAAAGAATCAAGAGAGAGATAGACTCAAAATCAAAGGCTGAAAAAATAAATACACTAAGAAAATGGTAACCACATAAAAGCACTAGTGGCAATACTAATCTCTGGTAAAATAGAATTCAGGGTGAAATCTACCATAAAAGATTAGGAAGGGCACTATATAATGATTAAAGTCACAATATATCCAGAAGACATAACTTTAGTCAACATTTATGCACCAAGTGATAGACTTGCAAAATACATAAAACAGCAATTAACAGAATTGAAGAAAGAAATGGACAGAACCACAATAGTGGTGGGAGATTTTAACACACCACTCTCGCCAAAGGATAGGTCAATTCAAATGAAACTTAACAAAGATGTAGAAGATTTAAACCATACATTCAGCCAGTTTGACCTTGTGGATGTATTTCCAGTGCCACACCCAATTAAATCTCAATTCAGTTTCATCTCAAATGCAAGTGGTCCATTCTTCAGAACTGATCACATATTAGGGCACAAAGCAAGCCTTAACAAATTAAAAAAATATTGAAATAATACCAAATGTCTTTTCAGACCAAAATGCATTTGTTTTCTTGACTGTTTTTCTAGAGACTGGTTTTTTTTATCTAAGTAGAGTGAAAAATTGTTGACAAATTTAGATTTTTAAAAAATTTATCATTATATTGTTTGCTAGGCCCATTTTAAGTATGACTCTAATGTATATGTAGGTATTTATGATCTCTAATCTTCTGTCTGCACCATAGATTTCTTCTGAATGATTAACTTTACTGAATGTTGTATCAGAATGTTCTTCAATCATCTTTAAGAATTTACATTTTATATATGAGATTGCTGTTATTATATAACATTAAGTCAGATCTGACCAATAGCTGGCCCTCAAGGGGTTTCAGAGGCAGTTAATCATGCAGGAGGCATTTGCCCACCTTTCTCTCTAGGAGCAGCTGGTGAATTCAAGCCAACTGTCTTTGGGTTGGCAGCTCAAATCTACCATTATTTCTAAGACATCAGAGTTCCCTACTGTACTAAATTATTGTTACTGTGTACCACTGAGTTGGAACTGATGCATGATTGATTCTCCAACAGGTTTTCAGAGGCTTTGACTGCATGAGAAGAGATTGCCAATCTCTCTCCTATGGAGCAGCTGGTGGATTCAAACTACATGCCTTTGTGTTGACAACCCAGCTCCTTACCCACTATGCCACAAGAGCTCCTTCATTGTCCTGGATAGCTGGCTAAAAAGCAGCACGTTCAGATTTAAATAATGGTGGGTTTTGTTTTTATTTTTAATTTTACTTTAACCTTTAGCTTGTTACTTTTCCAAATTATTGCACATAAAAATATTTCTGCTTTTGTTACCCAGAAATGGGTACGATTTTGTTTTCCTTTTGGTCAAAATCATCCTAGCTTTCTGCTGGTTCAAATATTCTCTCTTCTCCTACTCCATATAGCTTTTTATTTGTTTTTTTATGCAATTAGATTCTAAATGTATGTATTATTTAAGAAGCTTATTAAGTTCTGTTTTCCTAATCTATCCTCTACCCGCAATGTTTTAATGTTGACAACATGACCACATACCCTTAAAGTTTAAAATATTTTAATTGACATATAACTAAAAAAATACATTCCAGACTTCTTTGTGTACTGTGGAAAGCTTGTCACTTTTGATATGTTATTTATTCAGTATTCTCTTTATTTCTTCTTTTCCTTGAACTTTGAGGTATAGCTCCACCGAATATCATAGTTTTTCCAATAGGTTATTTTTCCTCTTATACTCTTCCTTTTCCACATTCTATTTCCCTTTTTAGATATGTTTTCTGAGCCTTATGCTACCTATTGTAAAGATTGTACATCACTTTTCCAGAACACTTTTTCTGCTTTTCCTTCCTGCATCTATCTTTTAATTTTACCATTATAATCATTGCCAATTTGCTTAATCTCTCTGATATTATATCATACTAGATTATATAATATATTCTTCATGGACAAGTATCTTATTATATCAATAATTATAACAATGTTGTTGTTGTTGTTATGTGCCGTCGAGTCGTTTCCGACTCATAGTGACCCTGTGCCCAACAACCATAAACCATGCTCTATCCTGCGCCAACCGCACCGCCACTGACACACCCATCCCGATTACCCCAGTCACCGAATCAATCCATCTCATAGAGGGTCTTCCCC
>NW_006400045.1:2576166-2577379 GCF_000299155.1 Elephantulus edwardii | reverse complement strand
CAGCTTGAACTTCTTCCTTCATCACCATAGGTTCTTGCTCATATGTTATTTCTTTAAATTCCTCTGTATCTGCCAATTCCTTTCTATATAATGACTCAGTATAATGACTCTATATATGACTCAATTATAACAATAACATTAATAATTATAAGTAACATTAATCTTATTGGAACATTTTGAGAACTAGATAGAAGAAGAATTTGACTTATGATTGTAAACTATCAGTATAGTAACCTGGTGGGGGCTAAAATATACACAATTGCAATTCTTGTAGGGCTGTATATGAAATGTGATGTTAGTTTCTGTCAGGATGATTGTTAAAGACTTAGGTCACAGTTACTAATAAGATCACATCACAACATCAAAATTCAAATGTATCAATTATTCTTTGATCTCCTACATTGTCCAACTTCAATATGTGTATGAGACAAATGAAAATATTATTATTTGGGTCAGGTACACCTTATTCTAGAAATGCGTTTTCTTGCTCTTATTTACTATAGAAAAGTCCTTGGCAACAGATTTCCTATTGCAATACTTTGATTTCTTGAATGTTACTTCTATTTACATCACTGTTCACATACGTTTCCTTATAGATTCCTCTCACCTTTTAACTTATAAATATTGAAATCTCCAAAACTTGTTCTCATTTTGATTTGCTCTTAAACTAATCTCCTGTATTATAGTTTTTAAATATCTTCACTATAACAATTTTCAAATTTCTTCCATCCCAGGATTCAATTGTCAATTCCAGGCTCGTATTAAACTATCAATCTGATTCTCATGCACACTTAAAACTCTTGTCCAGGATTTTATTTAACTCAGTTCCATAGTCCACAGTCAACCCAGCATAATGTCCCTCTCCAAAGACCTGTCTCTCCTTGCAACATGTCCAAAGTATGTCAGACGAAGCCCCAGAATCTTTGCCTCCAAGGAGTAACCTGGTTTAACCCTCTGTGTTATGCAGATGACAAAACCCTGCTTGCTGAAACTGAAGAGGACCTGAAGCGCCTGCTGCAGAGGCTCACTGTCAAGAAGACAAAGATTCTCACCACTGGACCAATTGGCAGCATCAGGATGGATGGTGAAGAGACTGAGATTGTACACAGCTTTAGTTTGCTTGGTTCCATAGTCAACAGTCTTGGCACCAGCAGCCAGGAAATTAAAAGGTGCATTGCCATGGGAAAGTCTGCTGTTAGGGACCTCTCCAAAG
>NW_006400045.1:2553527-2574471 GCF_000299155.1 Elephantulus edwardii | reverse complement strand
GGTGGAAGGACGGCGCAGCAGGGGAAGACCCTCTATGAGGTGGATTGATTCAGTGACTGGGATATTCGGGAGGGTTGTGTCTGAGGCAGTGCAATTGTCACAGGATAGAGCAGGGTTTAAGGCAGTTGTACATAGGGTCACTATGAGTCTCAAGTGACTTGAAGGCACATAACAACAACAACAACAACAATAAGAAAGAAAGCTGCCTTTCAAACTCCTACACTGTAGGTCTTCTCTGAAGTCTTATTTAATTTTCTGGTGGCCTATTCAATAGGGTGTTTCACTGCCAGCGATACTCAGGTAGTTCAAAACCACCACCTCTTCCTCAGGTGAGAATGTGGAAATCTATTCTCTGGTGATTTGATTTACATCCTTTGAAAACCATTTGGAATATCAGCCCTGAATTGGTTCTTATTAGACAACAGTAAGAGTGAGAGAAGAAGCGATTGAAAGTTCTGGTCATGGAGTGATTAAACATTTAGCTGATAACACAAAGTTTGCCAGTTGGAATCAATTAGGTGCTGCACAGGATGAAATTCTAATAGGCAATTCTACTCTTTTTTATAAGGTCAGTATGGGTTGGCACCAACTTGGCAGCATATAACAACATAAAACAATTCACTGTCAATTAAAAGAAGCTGGAGAAGTTTATGTGACATCATTAGGAATGGTAGAGTGGATTTGAGTAATATCTGATATTCATTGGAACCCTCTGAACATGCATGCATAATGACACATTTTCAAAAGGTTAATGTATGTATTATGTAAGCATGACTTACTTTAAAGATGTGCAAGCTTTTCATACAGAATTAAAAAATGAAAGTCAGTTTCCTATCAATTCAGTATGTAAAAATTCCAATACAAAGCAGTTTAAATGCAAACAAACCACTTAAAATTGTACAATGAAGAGTAGAATAATATTTTTTAAAAAATAGAAAATATTGAGCTCATTGACCCTTAATTGATTGTACTAAAATTTTTATATAAGAAATTATTAAAATTGTTAAAAATTCAAATGTTTTAAAATGTGGAGATGGTTTCCTTCCCGTTTTTGTACCAAATCTGTTTAGTTTCTCCTCCCAAGAGACAAACAAATTTATTATTAAAATGTGGAGTTTTTATTTTCCACGGGAGAAAGATGGGCATACAGAAGGTGATTACCTTCTATATGATTAACTGCCTCTGCAAACCCGCTGGAGGATCAGCTATGGGTCATTTTTGACACGATACAACACAACCGTAACAACAACAACAGTGACCCACCAGTCAAATTTTATTTCTCTCCCTTTAATTTGAAACTGCTAAACTAGAGGTTTTATTTCCCAAGAGATAAAATGCATAGAGAATTGTTCTGCTACCCAACCTCCGTGGTGGTATGAATCCACAAACATCTCTGAAAGAGAAAGGTGGTGGTTGTTATTATGTGCCATGAAGTTGCTTGTAACTCAGAGTGACCCTATAGACAGCAGCTCTGATCTCTGCTCTCTCCTGAGTCAACTTTATTATCTCTGATACACCTACCCCTATTACCCTCGTCATTGAGTAAATCCTTCTCAACAAGGGTCCTCCTTTCTTGCGCTGTCCCTCTTCCCTCCCAAACATGATGTTTCTCAAAGGACTGGTCCCTCTTTGCCCAAAGTATACCAGATAGAACTTCGGAATACTTGCCTCCAAGGAGCAGCCTGATTTCACCCTCTCCAGGACAGAGGCAGACTACTTTGATCTCCTAGCAGTCCATGGTATATTCAGTACACTACTCCAACATCACAGCTCAAAGGCATCGGTTCTCTTTCTATCATCCCTAGTCATAATCCAGCTTTCTGATGTACAGCAAGTGATTGTGGAGACCATGGCCTGGATCAGTCTCACCTTAGTTTATAGACTGACATCATTGCTCTTTAATACTCTAGAGAGGTCTCTGACAGTAGACTTTCCCAATGCAATTTGTCTTTTGATTTCCTCTTTACCATCTATCATGATGTTGTCAATTGGGTCAGTTGAGTGGTGAGAATCTTTGTTTTCTTGATGTTGAGCTTCAATCCATATTTATAAAAAGAGAAATGTAGGTAATCTCTTTCTATGTAATTTACAACTTTAGAAAGCCCACTGAAGGGTCAGCTAAGAGTTTATTCCAAGCCAACAATAATAAATTATGAATTATATTTGTGGAAAGCTACAAGAATCTTTTGGTTAAAGTCCAAGTTCAGACTTCACCATGGACTATTCATACTTGTGGATCAATAGGCAAATAAAAGGTTTATTACTGGTTGTGGTGATTGATTCTAACTATTAAAGGGGTTTTCCAGCTGACCTTCCCCTGGGTTTTCAAGACAGTAAGTCACAGAAAAGGAGATTGTCTATCTTTCTCTCAAGGAGTAATTGTTATATTCAAACCACCAGTGATACGTGGTCCTTGGTTTAGCTACACAGTTTCCTGCAGTGTCCAATACTGACAAACTAGATGGTTAATGTAGAAGATAATTCAGAAATGAAGATTTGGGCCACCCTATGAAGCATGGTGAATTCCATCTCCTACTAAGACCCTGAGGTTGAACAGGCCTGGCCTGGGGTTAAAATGACTGCCTTCTGGATGCTAGATCCCGCTAAGACTTTGGGACTTAGACTCTGAGGAAAACGTTCTTGGTATTTTTTCAAGCTGAAAGACCTAAAAAAAAAATTCAAGCATCGAATTGCAATACTGAGAGATGCTATGGACAAAATCTTAAATGAGCCAGAAAGTATTAAAAGAAGAAGGAGGGAATACGCAGAGTCACTGTACCAAAAATAATTAATTGTTGTTGTTGTTGTTATGTGCCATCAAGTCACTTGTGACTCATAGCGACCCTATGTACAACAGCCATAAACCCTGCTCTATTCTGTGCCAATCTCACCGCCTCTGACACACCCATCCCGATTACCCCAGTCACTGAATCAATCCACCTCATAGAGGGTCTTCCCCTCCTGTGCTGTCCCTCCACTCTGCCCAGCATGATGTCCTTCTCCAAAACCTGTCTCTCCTTACAACATGTCCAAAGTATGTCAGACGAAGCCTCAGAATCCTTGCCTCCAAGGGGCAGCCTGGTTTAACCCTCTCTAGGATGAATCTGTTTTCTTGGCAGTCCATGGTACATTCAGTACTCTTCTCCAGCACCACAGCTCAAAGGCGTCAATTCTCCTTCTATCCTCCCTAGTCATTGTCTAACTCTCTGATGCATAACAAGTGATTGCAAAAACCATGGCCTGTATCAGGCGCACCTTAGTCTGCAGAGATTCACCGTTGCTCTTGAGTACTTTAGAGAGGTCCCTAACCGCAGACTTTCCCATCGCAATACGTTTTTTTTATTTCCTGGCTTCTGGTGCCAAGAGTGTTGACCGTGGAGCCGAGAAAACTGAAGCTGTGAACAATCTCAATCTCTTCACCATCCATCCTGATGAAATATTTCAGGGAATATCGAATTATCAAGAATCAATGGGATAAAATATTTTAAAAAAATCAATGGTAGTGAAATAAAACTATATGTGTGTACAATTGAATGAATTTTGCCTTTATCTTCTGATTTCCTTGCTTTTTAACATAGCATGTGATAAGAGAAAGAACAGGTATAAGAATTGGGGCAATGAGGATTGTTGTGTCAGAAAGAGTGAGACTGTTTCAGGATAGGGCAGAGTTCAGAACTGCTGTACATAGTTTCCCTATGGGTTGCAGGTGACTCAAGGCACACAACAATGAGTTACATGGAAAAAAAATAACTTCACTTAAATATTGATTAACATAATATTTTAAAGATGAATGTTGTTATTGTGTGCCATTGAGTCTGAATCAAGTCATAACTGATCGTGTAGCAGGTTTACAGAGACTGTGAATTGCATGTTTTGAGATCGCCATCTTTCTTTTGTGGAGCAGCTTGTGATATATGACGTTAGAGAAAAGTATTATTTTGATATTACTTTTATTTAGAAGTTAAGTGATGCCAAGTAACTAAAATGTAAACTGTGAGTAGTTTCATTTTGGTAAACTTAGATAATCTGGGACTTTGCTCAATTTAATGTCATTGTCAAGTTGGACCCAACTCATAGCTGATTTTCTAGTAGGTTATTGGAGATTGTAAATAGAAGAAGATTGTCAATCCTTCTCCTGGAGAGCTGGAAGTGGATTTGAACTGCCAGAATTGTGCCCCATTTGGATTTGCAACACAGTTCCCTATGGGCTGCACCAAGAGGTGTCCCTAATTATCGTTTCTGCATAGTTTTGTGTTAGGGTTGACCATAGAGAAATGTGTGTGTTTTTGAAGGTAGAAGAGAAATAGCAATAATATTTACATTCAAAGTATGAGTTGATTACAGGCACAGTCACAACTATTGTATAAAATTGAACCTACTGAGTCAACTCCAAGACTTAGAAAAAAATCCTATTATTATCTGTAAATTTATAGAAAAATAATTTTTCACTGAAGTATTCAAGCACATTATATTTGGTGACGATTATAATTCCTAATTGTATCAGCACTTTTATCACTTCTTCCATGTATTTTCTGTTTCTATTTTTCCTTTTTTGTGATCCTGTCTTTCCTTCTGAAGTTTATCATTGGACCAATATTGCCATTTTGGTCTTGTGTCCACAGGAACCAAAATGTGACCTTAAGTCTATCCACTTAAATTTCAAAACTATCTCAGAAACAGGTTTGAGGTCTTGAACACCAATAAATGAAGAACAAATGAGCTGTGGGAGGTTATCAAGAAAATCACCCTTGAAGAATGCAAAAGAACATTACAAAGACAGAAGAGGAAGAAAATACCAAGTTGGATATCAGATGATATTCTGAATATCATATTAGAGAAGCCAAAGCTAAAGGAAGAAATCAAGAAATTAAAGAACTGAACAGAACATTTCAAAGGGCCTCTCAGGATGACAAAGCAAGATATTATATTGATATAAGCAAAGAGCTGGAGTCAGAAAATCAAAAGAGCCAGACTCCCTCAGCATTTCTTAAGCTGAAGGAATTGAAAAACAAATTCAAGCCACGAGTGACAATACTTAAGGATGCTTTGGACACAGTGTTAAATGATCTAAGAAGCATTAAAAGAAGATGGAAGAAGTATACAGAGTCACTGTACCAGAAAGAAGTGTCTGACACAGAAGAATTTCATGAAACAATATATGAGCAAGAGCCTATGGTGATGAAGGAGGAAGTTCAAGCTGCTCTGAAAGAATTGGAATAAAACAAGGCTCTAGGAGCTGAAGGCATACCAATTGATGTAATTCAATAAACTAACACTTCTCTGGGATGTGCTCACTAAGTTGTGCCAAGAAATTTGGAGGACAACCACCTGGCCAAATGAATGGAAGAGATCGCTATTTGTTTCCATTCCAAAGAAAGGTGACCTGGCAGAGTGCAGAAATTATCAAACAATATCATTAATATCATGTGCAAGCAAGATTCTACTGAAGATTATCCAAAAACTACTGGAAAAACACATCAACAGAGAACTGCCAGATGTGCAGGCTGGGTTTAGAAGAGGCTGTGGTCCTAAGAATATTATAATTAATGTTAGATGGATCTTGATAGAAAGCAGAGAGTACCAGAGGAATGTCTATCAGTGTTTCCTTGACTATGCAAAGGCTTTTGACTGTATCACAACAATCTGGCTGACTCTGAGAAGAATGGGAATACCAGAACAGTTGATTGTTTCAATGAGAAACCTATAATTGGACCAAGAGGCAGTCCTCAGAACAGAGGAAGGGAACACTATATGATTAAAAATTGGGAAGGGCGTACACCAGGGATCTGTCCTGTCTCCTTACCTTTCAACCTGTATGCAGAATAGATTATCCAGGAGGCTGGGCTCTATGAGGAGAAATGTGGGGTTAAGATTGGTGGAAGATCTATCAACAATCTGTGATATGCAGATGACACAACCCTGCTTGCTGAAACTGAGGACCCAGTAATAAGAATTTTTTTTTCTTGATCTTGAGCTTAAATCCATATTGAAGGCTGCAATCTTTGACCTTCTGGAGCAAATGCCTCAGGTTCTCCTTAGTTTTGGCAAGCAAATTTGTGTTATTTGCATAACACATATTGTTGATGAGTCTTTCTCCATTTTGATATCGCATTCTTAATCAGATAAACCAGCAATCCTAATAATTTTTTTCACATATAGATTGAAAAAGTATGAGTCTAGCATAGTGACACATATAGGAAAAAAACCCCACCTGTTAGTGAAGGACCTTCATTTGATGTTGTGGCAGACTCAAAATGAGGAGAAACAGCTGCAAACATACACTAATAATTGAAATATTGAAAATTAGAAGTTGTTAAAAATTAAATGAAGAACACAAGTGTTGACATCACAAGTATTAATGAGCTGAGATGGACTGCTATTGCCTAGTTTGAATCAAATAATCATGTAAACTTTTGTCATTGTATATGCTCTCAGATTGACTATGGCTCATAGTAACCCTTTGTACAATAACT
The DNA here is from genome assembly GCF_000299155.1 of Elephantulus edwardii. NCBI lineage: Eukaryota > Metazoa > Chordata > Mammalia > Macroscelidea > Macroscelididae > Elephantulus > Elephantulus edwardii. The sequence continues at coordinate 2,567,998 of NW_006400045.1, read as the reverse complement.
CTGAACCATGCTCTATCCTTAGCCAATCTTACTGTCTCTGACACACCTACCCTCTTTACCCTAGTTATTGTGTCAATCTATCTCCTCTGTGATCTTTTTCTCCTGTACTGTTCCTCAACCCTTCCAAGCAAAATACTATTCTCCAAAGACTGATCCCTAATAGCTATATGCCCAAAGAATGTAAGACAGAGTTTCAAAATATTTTCCTTAATGGGAAGCTTTGTTTCACCCTCTCCAGGACAGAGCTGTTAGTTTTTTTTGGCAGTCCATGGTGTATGTTCAAGACTCTTCTCCTGCATCGCAACTTAAAACCATCAATTCTTTTTATGTCATCCCTGGTCATTGTTGAGCTCTTTGATGCATAGTAAGTAATTGTGAATACCATAGCCTGGATCAGGTGCATGGTGCTGCATTCAGTATTGAAAAGAGCAGAAAACAAGAATTCTTACCTCTAGGCCAACAGGCAACATCATAACAAATGGGAAAAAGATTGAATTTCTCAATGATTTTATTTTATTTGTTCCATAATCAACATCCTTAGTGATAGCAGTCAAGAAATAAAAGGATATGTTGCACTGGAGAAATTTTGTTGTCAAGTACTGACCCAAAGTTCTAAAGTGCAAGGATGTAATTTTAAAGAATGTTGTTGTTATGCACCATCTTGTCACTTGCAACTCCTAGAGACCCTATTGCAGCAGCTCTGAATCTAGTTCTATCCTGAGCCAATCATACTGTCTCTGACACATCTACTCCCATAACCCTAGTCACTGAGTCAATCCATCTCATTGAGGGTTTTCCTTTTTTGTGCTGTCCTTCCCAAGCATGATGTTCTTCTCCAAGGAATAGCCTTTCCCAGCAACATGCCCAAAGTATGTCAGATGGAGCTTCAAAATCCTTGCCTCCAAGGAGCAGCCTGGTTTCACGCTCCTTGGGATGAACCTGTTTGTTCTAGAAATCCACAGTATATTCAATACTCTTCTCTAGCACCACAGCTCAAAGGCTTCAAATAGAGAGCACCTTATCCAAGCCTTGGTATTTTTAGTTGCTTACTATGCATTGATAGTTGGACAATGAACAGAGATAAGGAGGAATTGATGCCTTTGTATTGGGTTGATGAAGAGTATATACCACAGACAAAAGAACAAACAAATCTGTCTTGAATGAAGTGCAGATGGAGTGCCCCTTAGAGGCAAGGATTGTGAAACTTCATTTCCCTTACTTTAAGCAAATTTTCAGGAGGAACCTGTCCTTAAAGAACTACTTTGTACTGGGAAAGGCAGAGGATGGCTGAAAGGGAAGAAGACTCTCAGGGTAATGGGTTGAGACAGACTACCACAGTGATTTCAAGCACAATCAGGGAGATGGTAAAGGATAGGAGAGCAAGTTTGAAATCTATCGCTCATAAGATCTCTATGACTTGTTGTCTACTGATTACATTTTACAGCAAAATCAACAAATACATACCCAGTTTTCTTTAGGCTCAATACCGAATGTGAGATTAACAAATGAGTGTGTACTAAAGAAATCTTCAAAATTATGTCCTTATGTTATCCAAGGACATTCTGCCTCTCTGATGGAACATGGATGACAAAAATATTAGTAAGAAACGGGTATATATGAAAGTAAATACAAAACATAACAATATGTGCATAGAGGTAACACATTCTAGTAAATTAGAATTACAGAGTATATAGAAAAGTGTGATATCTTGAAGGTACTAAAAATAGATTATGGAGAATGTGATAATTTTGTATGATTCTTGAAAAAGGAGTAAAATTTTTACCAGCTTAATAAGAAAAGAAAAATAAATAGAGATGAGAAAATTGGTATCTACTGAATACTTGCTGATTTTTAGGCCTTTGAACAATGGCAAACAAGACAGGAACAATTTCTACTGTTTTAGAATTTATAGTCTAGCAGGGATGATTTACACTGAAAATGTTATGTGCTCTATCTGGTGAAGGATTTTAAATTTATGCTGTATATTTTGCCTCTGATCTTAACTAAATGACCCTTGAATGACTAGCTGAATCTTGAATTCCCTAATATTTTCCCCAGTATGGATAACTTTTGCAAGAAATTGCTAACAAGGTGTAAGGAAAAAGCCTCTAGGCTGTTGATTTATTCCCCCTGTTTCCCATTCTCAGTGCTTCTACCAGCTGCTCTCTGCCATCTGTCTCTTAACTATTTCACTGAAACAGCTGTTACACAGGCCACCAAGGCTCTAATTGTCAAATATTATAGACACATGTTAGTCCTTATTTTATTTGACACTTCTTTACCTTTTGACATTGTGCTCATTCCTCTTGTCTTTAAATTCTCTTATGCCTTGGCACAGATTTTGCTTGGTTTTTCTTCTACTGTTTTACTTCTTAATCTGCTCTGTTATTATAGTCAATATTTGTTCAATGACATTGGGAAAATACAAAAGTAACCTGAAAGTCACCTTCACATCTCTTTTCTGTACCATTATTCACATCTAATCGGTCGCTGTATCTTGATGTAATAAACTGTTAAACTCCTTTGTGATTTGTGCTTTACCCATCAGTTTGGATCTTTCTAACTTAGATTAATACTACATGGTTTATACCTTGGCCACTGTGATAGCTCCCATTTTTATTTATCTGCTTTAATATTATCTCCGTTCCACCTATCTTTCACATGACCATCATTCATTTCTAAATGACAATAGGATAATATAGTTACTGTCTTTCATCCTGAGAGACTTCAGGATAAGAGCCAAATTTCTTGGAAAGGAATGGAATTACTTGAATGATTTGACATATGATTGTTTCTTATATTAGAATTCTGATATAAGGGTCTCATCATGTTTAATATCTCAGAAATAAACAAACAAAAAACCTCAACCGAACAAGAATGACAAAAACTAACCACAACAAAACAACAAGGAAACCTATTTTAAATTAAGCTCAAATTTTCACAAACTTCATAGTCAGTCTTTACTTCTGTAAAATAAATTTCTGACTTCTCATCTACTGAGTTAAACCCAAATTATTAGGGAGGATTATAGTTGGCATATCTCAAGCTGAAAGAACTGAAGAATATTTTCAAACTTGAAGTTGGAATAGTCTGTAGTATATTGTGCTGTTAACCAAAAAGCTACACTTCTCTGTCTATTGAAACCATTAGCCACTATGTGGGAGTAAATTAGGCAGTCTCTTCCAATTGTATGGGACATTCCTGAAATCCAGTGGAAGTGAAACTGGACTAGGAGCTGGAACTGATTCAATGACAGTGTATTTGAATTTAAGATAGAAAAAATATTGAACTATAGAAGTAACGTTATCAAGTAGAAAAATAAATAATGTTACCATAACAAAAATTATCAAATTTCAACAATTTTAGGAGATATCATATAACCTAGAATGATGGTATAGAAGCTGTAGTGAAGGCACTAGTAAAGTTAAAACCCATCTTTTCTGTAAACTTTCAGTAAAATTATAATTAAAACATAATTCAAAGGTCTAGGAATTGCCAAAAAAATCACTTAAGATGTTGCAGTAAATGATTGAAAAATGAAAGCATATACCCATCTATATCAGAACAATTGTTGTTATTGTTGTTGTTAGGTGCCATTGAGTCGAGTATGACTCATAGCGACCCTATGACCAAGAGATTTGAGACCAGTCCTATCCTGCATCATCCTCACCCTTTCTGACACACAAGAGCCCATTGCAGCAGTCATCTTGTCAATTCACCTGGTTGAGAGCCTTCCAAGACCTATCTATATGTTTTCTTGGTTGTCCATGGAATGTTCAATGCTCTTCTTCTCCAACATCCCAGCTCAAAAGCATCAATTCATTTTCTGTCATCCTTATTCATTGTGGTTAACATTGAAGAGAACGGGAATTCCAGAACACTTGATTGCGTTTATGCAAAATCTATACTTGGACGAGGAAGCAGTCCTCAACAGAGAAGGGAAATACTGCATGATAAAAAAAATCAGGAAGGGAATGTACCATAATTTCTCAGTCCATTCCATTGTGGTTAGACATCTGGCTGTTTCCATATTCTTGCAATGGTGAAAAATGCTGCTATGAACATTGGTGTAAAAGTCTCTGTGCCTCAGTTCTGATTTTCTCAGGGTATATTCCAAGCAGTGGGATAGCTAGGTCATATGGAATTTCTATGTCCAGCTTTTTGATGAAATTTCAAACTGCCTTCCAGAGTTGTTATAAAATTTTACAATCCCACCAACAGTATATACAAGTTCTTATCTTGCCCCATGCTCTTAAATATGTATTACTTGATGCCCTGATAAACTTTGTGACTGCTAGTGGGGTAAGACGGTATCTCATTGGGGTTTTCACTTGCATCTCTCTTATTGACAGTGATTTGGAACATTCTTTTTTTTTGCATTTTATAAGTCTTGGCTTTTCAAAGTCAATTTTTTATTTTTATTATTAAATTTTATTAGTTTTAATGAACATTTACGGGGATTTTGGGTTTTCATTCCTTCATTGCTGCACCATTCTCTCTACCCTCCTCCCCAGTTTGTTCTTCTTCCCCCACCATCCGAATGTCTGTTTTAATTGTCCAATTGCCACAGTGCTTGTCAAAGTCAGTTCTGATTAATCTCCTTTGTCAGTGTGTCCTTTGCCATTCTTCACCCTGATTCATAAGGAAAAGGGGATGGCGTATTCTTTTAGCTACTTCCTGCTGAAAAGGGACACTGGGTTTCAGGGTGATGATCTTCTCTCACTACTCTAAAGGGCCCCTTTGGCAATAGGGAACACATAGACTATTATGGAGATTGATTTTGGAATTTAGATGCACTGTTATTAATTGTGCTTAGCCGTACATGTTCATATCCTTGAAGATGTATCATGGGGTGGTTGCAACTGGCCTTTCTCCTGCCAGGTTAGTTCCTCAACAGCTCGCCTGATAGCTCCGGGTGATGGCTGGATCCAAGGTGGTGCCCTGAGGTCACAGGGCTTTGGTGGGTGTTGAGATGTGTGGTTGTGGAGTTGCAAGGGGGGTGGGGGAAGGGGAGGAAAGCAAGGGACTAGGGGGTAATGAGCACAGGGTCTCTTCCAGGCCCCTCTCGTGGTGGAACCCCATCTGGCGGCAGCGTTCTCCCGTCTGGCGGTGGCGTTCTCGCTCTGCGTCACTCTCGCTGGTGCTGCGTCCAATTTGGAACATTCTTTATGTGTCTTTTGGCCATCTGAATGTCCTCCTCTGTGAAAATTCTTTCCATATCTTTTGACCATTTTGTAATTGGATTATTAGTCTTTTTCTTCAGAGGTCCTGTAGGATTCTGTACACTTTCTTATGACCCTTGTCTGAGATGGTATTGCCAAATGTTTGTTCCCTGTCAGTAGATTGGGGGTTTTTGTTTGTTTGTTTTGTTTTTTTACCCTGTTAGAAAAAGTTTTTGATGAGCACAGAGATTTAACTTTTCCCATTCATTAATTTTATCCTCCTCAGATTGTATATTTCTGCCTGTATTTGCCAGTCCTTTTATACCGTAGACTAGGCCTTTTAAACTTAGTCCCAATTTGTCTCTTAAGAGCTTTATGGTATTGGGCTTTATTCTGAGGTCTTTGATCCACCTTGAGTTGATTTTTGTGTATAGTATAAGATGTGGATCCTGTTTCATCTTTTTGCAGGTAGCAGTCTTGTTTCCCCAGCACCATTTGTTGAAGCAATTGTCATTTCCCCATTTGATAGCTTTGATTTCCTTGTCAAATATGAGTTGACCACAGATATCTGGGTCTATTCCTGGATTCTCAATTCAGTTGCATTGACCTATGTGCCTGTCATTGTACTAGCACCATGCACTTTTGATTACTATTGCTGTGTAGTAGGTTTTGAGATCAGGGAGTACTATATCTCCCACTTCATTTTTGTTTTTCAAAAGTACTTTGCTAATTTGGGGTCTTTCTTCTTTCCAAATAAACTTGACTATTTGCTTTTCAATATCCTTGAAAAATGAATTTGATATCTGGATTGGGATTGCTTTGAACATATAGATTACTTTTGCTAAGATTGTAATTTTCACCATACTGAGTCTTCCTATCCGTGAGTAGAGCACCTTTTTACGTTTCCATAGGTCTTTTTTTGTGACTTGCAAAAATGTTCTGTAGTCTTTTTTGTATAGATGTTTCATATCTTTAGTTAGGTTCATTTCTAAGTATCACAGTTTGTGGTTGGTTATTATAAATGGTATTGCTTTCTTGGTTTCTTTCTGGGTTCTCTTTGTTACTGTAGAGGAATTCCACTATTTTGGGGATATTAATATTGTATCCTGTCACTCTGCTAAATTGATCTACTAGCTCTAATAATTTGTTGAGCCTTTGGTGTTTCTTTATATACTATCATATCATCCGCATAGAGCCACAATTTAACTATGTCTTTGCCTATCAAGATACCCTTTATATTTCCTTCTCTTTTCATATTGCCTTAGCAAGTAATTCCAATAAAATATTGAATAGCAGTGGTGACAGTGGACATCCTTGTCAGGTTCCTGTTCCTGTTTTTAATCTTTCTTCATTAATAATTATATTGTCTCATGGTTTTGCATATATATACTTTTAAGTTGAGAAAATTCCCTTCTATTCCAGTTTACTGAGTATCTTAATCAGGAAGAGGTTTTGGATTTTTTTCAAATGCCTTAAAATTGCTAGGATCATATGGTTCTGGTTATTTGTTTTTTTAATGTGGTGAATTGATTGTTTTCTTATGTTGAACCATTATTACATACTTCTTATGAATCCCACTTGGTCATTATGAATTATTTTTTTAATGTGCTTTTTTGGTTCTTTTGGTTAGGATTTTGTTAAGAATTTTTGCATCTATTTTCATGAGAGATACTGGTCTGTAATTTTCTTTTTTGGTAATATCTTTGCCTGGTTTTGGTTTTAAGGTTATGCTTGCTTCATAGAATGTCTCTGGAATATTACTTCTTTTTCTGTATTTTGAAGTAACTTAAGTAGAATTGGTGGTACATCTTCTCTGAATGTTTGGTAAAATTCTGCTGCGGAGCCATCTGGTCCAGGACTTTTTTGTGAGAAAGTTTTTTTATGACCTTTTCAATTTCTTCTTTTGTGATGATTCTGTTCAGGTATTCTATATCTGACCATGTCAATCTGAGTAGGGCAAGAGTTTCAAAGAATTTGTCCATTTCCTCTAAGTTTTCAAATTTATCTAAGTATAGCTTTTAATAATATTCCAATATTATAAATTTTATTACCTTTGATTTTGTTGTGACATCATCTCTAGCATTCCTTAATCAAGTTATTTGTGTCTTCTTTTTTCCTTTTGTTAAGTTTGCCAACGTTTTGTCAATTTTATTGAGCCTTTCAAAAAGCCAGCTCCTGGTCTTATTGATGGTTTTAATTATTTTTCTGTTTTCTATCTCTTTGATTTCAGCTCTTATACTTGCCTTTCTTCTCGATGATGTTGGGTTAGATTGTTTTTTCATTTTTTTATTTGATGAAAATGTTGAGTTAGATCTTTTTTCCCCCTTCTTTCTTAATTTTTTATGTGTTTGCCTATTGCCATGAACAGGACCCTGAGGACTGCCTTAGCTGCATCCCAGAGGTTTCGGTACCTTGTGTTTTCATTATCATTTGTTTCAAGGAACTTTTTTTATTTAATTCTTCATTTCTTCTATAACTCAACTGTGTTCATTCAGGATGTTATTTAGCTTCAACATTGATGGCTTTGTAAGCTTGTCCTCTTGTGGTTAATTTTTATTTTTATGGTATTGTGGTCTGAGAGGGTACTTTGTATTATTTCAGTGTTTTTTGAATTTTTTTAAGGATTGCTTTGTCCCCTAATATGTGACCAATTCTGGAGAATATACCATGTGTACTTGAGACGAAAATGAATTGAGTTTTAGTTGGGTATAGAGCTCAGAATACATCCACAAGTTTTAGTTAGTTGGCTGTGTAATTTAATTCTTCTGCATCTTTGTTAAGTTTCTTTTGAGTTGACCTATCTCTTTGTGAGAGTAGTATGTTAAAGTCTCCTACCACTATTGTGGTGCTGTCTATCTTTCTTCAGATCTGTTAACAGTCGTTTTATGTATTTAGCATGTATATCCTTTGACTGCATGGATGTTGACCAACGTTATGTCCTCCCGATCTACAATGCCTTTAGTCATTATGTAGTGCCCTTCCTTATCTTTTATGATAATTTTCATTCTGAAGTCTATTTTATCAGAGATTAGTATTGCCACTCCTGCTTTTTTGTGGATGCTATTTGCTTGGTATATTTTTTCCAGCCTTGGATTTTGAGTCTATCTTTCTCTTCATTTATTATATGTGTCTCTTGTAGACAACATATTAATGAGTTTTGCTTTTTTATTGGTTCTGCTACTCTTTTTCTCTTGATTTTTTTCATTAAGTCCATTCATGTTAAGTATGATTATTGACAGAACAGGATTTATCATTGCCATTTTGCTGTGGGTTTTTTGTTTTGGTTGATTCTCGTTACTACAGTCCATACACTTTCCTTTGGAGTCTCTGTGTGAAGGACTTCACTTAAAAGTTCTTATAGATTTTATTTTGTTTTCACAAATTCCTTAAGTCTCTTTATTCTGCAAAGGATGTGATTGCCCCCCCCCTTCATATTTGATGGAGAGCTTTGCTGGGTCAGGATCCTGGGTAAGCAGTTGTTTTCTTTCAACTTTCTGTACATGCCATTCCATTGTATTCTTGTTCTCATTGTTTCTGCTGAAAAATCTGAATTTAATCTGGTGCCTTTTCCTTTGTATATGCCTCTTTGTTTTTCTTGTGCTGCTTTCAGTGTTCTAGCCCTGTCTTTTATTTTGGAGAATAAGACTAAATTATGTCTTAATATTTTCCTTTTTGGGTTTAGTCTATTTGGTGTTTGCTGAGCATCTCAAATGTGGATTATTTTTTGTTCTTCATAATACCTGTGAAGTTTTCTTCTAGGACCTCTTCCACAATTTTCTCAGTGATTTCCCTATCCTTCTCATATTCTGGAATTCCAATCATATGTATGTTACTCCTTTTGATCTCATCTCACAGATTTGTATTATTTTATTCATTTTCTTTATGTCTCATCTCTGATTTTTCTAGTATGTTTCCATTAAGGTTCTTGTCTTCCAGCTTACTAACTCTCTGCTCCATCTCTTCTCTTCAACTCTTTTGTCTTTCTAATATGTTTTTCTTCTGGCTCCATGTCTCTGGATCATTAGTTTTCTTGTTGGTTTCCATTTTTTCTTCCATCACTTGTACTTTTATTTGTAGCTCTTTGAATGTCTCTATATCGAGATATATCATATACCTTCTTAACTCTGGGATGTTCATGAGGCTGCTGATATTCTCTGGTTGTTTTGTTTTGTTTTTCATTTGCTTTTAAGAAGGCTTAACTTGACTTTTCATGGTGTGTGAAGCTACCTGTTGCTTTCTTGAAATTTTGAAGTTTTTCTTAATAAATATTAGTTGGTGGTTCTTGCCTTTATAATATCACTAGTTAGTTGCCAAATTAAAATGTGGTGAGGTACTCACTCCACTGTAAGTGCTTTCAGGAAAAATTTGCCTTTCTTAAAGTTCTTGAGGTTCTCTCTGTTCTGCACTACAGCCCTGTAGAAATCTCACCTTGAAGTAATCCTCTAAAATCAACACTATAGGTCTCCTTTATATATAAAGTGGTCCTTCATAGACCAGGTTCTCTACTCAAGTAATTTCTTATACACCTTTTCTCCTGGAGCTTAATGTCTTCCTTTATTTTTAGAATGGCAGAAGATTAGAGATCAGGACTGCTAACTTAAGCAGCTTGCATTCATTGGGTTTCAATCAGCCCTCCCTCTCTTTTCTAGAGAACTACAAAAGTTTCTTCCTTCTGCTTGAAGTTCTGAAGCCTTGGATATAAAGACACCTGGATGGAGGTGTTTATAACCCCAAGACTGCCTCAGTCCTGTCTCCTCACAGGTAATGGGGACTGCTCACTCTCAGCAATGAGCTCATGCCTCTCCTGACTTTTTCTTCTGTGGCTTGGTGAGCTTATGAATTACTTCTTAACATAAAGGGACTGTAGTGACTTATAAGTAACAATGATAAATTTAAAAAAATATTGAAATTGTTGAAGATCTCATTTTGTTTGGATATACAATAGGTACCATGGAAGCAGCTTTGGCCAAATATGCTGTAAACTTCCTCTTTAAATGGTTTTAAAGATATTAGGACACTTTGATGAATAAGTTGTATCTGACCCATGCCATTATGACATCAATTGCTTCATAAGGGCGAAGTTGAATAAGAAATAAAGAAGATGGGAGAAAATTGCTATCCTTGAATTATAAATGTTGACTAAGAATATTGTATATACTATCGATAATTCAGGAAACTTTGGTTGTCTAGTGGGTAAAGATTTGTGCTATCTACTCAAATCAGAAGGTTCCATTTCACTAGCTGTCCTGGGGGAGAAAGACACGCATTGTCCCCCTATAAGATTTACAGTCTTTGAAAAATCCTTGCTGGGTAAGCTGGGTTCTGACTTGTTGGCAATGTGAGAATTGAGAGATGGACTGCCAGGAAAATAAATGACTGTGCCATAGAAAATGTCAGCCATAATACTCCATAGAAATGAGAATGGTGAGACTTCATCACACATAGTTTGGACATCTTTAAGAAAATAAACCAGACCCTGGAGAAAGACATTATTCTTAATAGAGAAGACAGTCATTAAGGGGAAAAAGGAAGACAATAAGGTGGATTAGGCCTCATTGTTTTAGCACATGGCTCAAATATTAGCAATACATGTGAAAATTGTATAAACAGGGAGTATTTCTTTCATTCTGTAGTACGATGATGAGTCAGAAGTGATTCAATAGTATTTAACAACAACAATATAGGCTTAGTTTCGTTTTTAAAAAATTTAATGCTAGAAGGAGAGTTGATGCCTTTGAGCTGTGGTGATGGAAAAGAGAATTGAATATATCATGGACTGCTAGGAGAACAAACAAATTCATCCTGGAAAGGGTGAAATTGAGCTGTTCTTTGGAGGTAAGGATTCTGAAGCTTCATCTGACATACTCTGGACATGTAGCAAGGTGGGATCAGTCCTTGGAGAGGGACCTCATGCTTGTGAGGGTAGAGGGACAGTGCAGAAGCAGAAGACTCTTGATAAGATGGATTGATTCAGTGACTGGGGTAATGGAGAAAGGAGTGTTGGAGACACTATAATTGAGAAGGGGTAGAACAGGGTTTAGGGCTGTTGTACATAGAGTCACTATGAGTCGCAGGCAACTCGACAACACATAACAACAACAACATGGTGCCCTTTTCCAGCACAACCCACAGCCTCACTTGGGGCAGTGCATCCTTTGAATTGTGCCATCCTTGGCCTTTTTGATTTATAGAACACATTTTCCTTTTGTAGTTATTGGTATTTCTAGATATGTCCAAAGTAAGCACAACAAAATTTCTCCATCCTTGCTTCTAAAAACCTTTATGATTTTATTATTTTCTAAGATTGATTTGTTGATTATTTTGACAGACCATAATATGTTTCACGTTATTTACCATTGCCACAGCTTAAAATATCTATCCTCCCCACCCCCATTGTTTTTGTCTTTATCCATTTTACTCATGATGAAGTAGTTGAAAAGATCATGTCTTAGGTCAGGCACATTTTAAACTTTTAAAAGACATTTTTGCCATTTAAACTTTAAAGAGTTTATGTGTTTTTGGGTTTTGTTTTTTTTTTTTTTCTAGAAGACTTTCTCAGTACAAATGTTTTTATCTTTTTCTGCTTCTTCCATGGATATAATTTGTTGACCCAAGTAGACTATTGCTGTTGTTGTTATGTACTATTGAGTCGTTTGGGACTAATAGTGAGCCTATCTATGTACAACAGCCTTAAACCCTACTCTGTCTTGTCCCAATCACATTGTCTCCAATACACCCGTCCCGATTAACCCAGTCACTGAATAAATCCACTTCAAAGAGGCCCTTCCTCTCCTCCGCTGTCCCTCCACCCTACCAAGCATGATGTCCCTCTCTAAGAACCAGTCCCTCCTTACAACATGTCCAAAGTATATCAGATGAAACTGCAGAATCTTTGCCTCCGAGGATCAGCCAGGTTAAACCCTCTACAGGATGAATCTGTTTATTTTCCTAGCAGTCCATGGTATTCTCAATACTCTTCTCCAGCACCACAGCTCAAAGGCATCAATTATCCTTCTATCCTCCTTAGTCATTGTCCAACTCTCTGATGCATAACAAGTGATAGCAAAGACCATGGCCTGCATCAGATGCACCTTAGTCTCCAGAGTGACACCATTGCTCTTCAGTACTTTGGAGAGGTCCCTAACAGCAGACTTTTCCATTACAATATGTCTTTTAATTTCCTGGCTACTGGTGCTGAGACTGTTGACTGTCGAGCCAACCAAACTAAAGTTGTGAACAATCTCAATCTCTTAACTATCCATCCTGATTCTGCCAATTGTTCTAGTGGTGAGACTCTTTGTCTTCTTGACATTGAGCCTCAATCCATATTGAAGGCTGAAGTCCTTGTCCCTCTACAGAAAGTGTTTCAGGTCCTGCTCAGTTTCAGCAAGCAGGGTTGTGTCATCTGCAGAACACAGATTATTGATAGATCTTCTACCAATCCTGACCCCACATTTCTCCTCATAGAGCCCAGCCTCCTGGATAATCTGTTCTGCATACAGGTTGAAAGGTATGGAGACAGGACACATTACTGGCCCACGCCCTTCCCAATTTTGAACCATGCAGTGTTTCTTTGCCCTGTTCTGACTACTTCCTATTGGTCCAATAATAGGTTTCTCATTAGCATGATCAAGTGTTCTGGGATTCCCATTCTACTCAGAGTCAGCCACAGTTTATATGGTCCATACAGTCAAACGCCTTTGCATAGTCAATGAAACACAGATATGCATTCCTCTGGTATTCCCTGTTTTCAGCTATGATTCATCTAACATTAGCTACACTATCCCTAGTACCAGGACCCCTTCTAAACCCAGCTTGGACTTCTGGCAGTTTTCCGCTGTTGTGCTCTTCCTAGATTGTCTTAATTTGGAAACTTAGCTTTAGTACAATATCTGACAGAAAACCAATATTTTACTAAAAAACAAATGATAGACTAGCAAGCATAAATGTATCTAAGCTATTAAGAACATTAGCATACAAAGACATTTCCACAATAAAATAATCTGACAGACTGAATTCTGGTTTGGCCTCTCTCTTTAGCCTCCCAGTTTTGGCTCCCTCTCCTTTGGCTTCCCTTTTCGGCTCTCCCCACTTCAGCTGCTCATGTCCCATAAGTGGCTGCTAGGCTAGGCCTCTATTATGATGATAGCTCAGGACTCTACTCATGCCTTTCATCTTGCTTTCTCTCTGCTCCCCAAAGATGATGGTACTCTGGGACTTCTGGTGTGGTGCATTTGGGTGTTGTTGCTGCTCATGGCTTCTCAGGCCTGCCTCCAGTGTGTTTCTGGTTACTGTTACAGCAGGTTTCCAGGCCTGCTCATTTTAAAAGGAGATGAAAGGGATACACAAAATCACCATACCAAAAAGAACTGGCTGACATAGTGCTATTTCTTGAAATAACGCATAATAAAGAAGCAATGATAATAAAGGAGGACAGTCAAGCTGCTCTGAAGAAATCATAAAAAAATAAGACCCAAAGAAATGATTGAATATCAATTGATATATATCAACAAACAAGTGCAGCTCTGGACGTGCACACCAGGTAGTGTCAAGACATATGGAGGATAGCTACCTGGCTAACTGACTAAAGGTTATTTATATTTATTGACATCCCCACCCCCCCAAATGATATAATAGCGTGGAAATTATCAAACAATGTCAATAACATCACACACAAAATTCAGCATAAGATTATCCAAAAATAACTGACATAGAATTTCCAGGAATATGAGTTGGCTTTAGAAGAGGCACTAGGGATATCATTGCTTGTGTCAGATGGTTCTTGGATAAAAGCTGGGAATAGTGAAAGGATGTCTATTTGTGTTATATTGACTATGCAAAAGAATTTGACTGTGTTGCAAAAGGCATTTGTTGTGTAGATCACAACAAATTGTTTCTAACATTGAGAAGAAGGGAAATTCCAAAACACTTGATCATGCTTATGTCAATCCTAAACCTAGGTTAAGACTCTATTGTCCAGAGAGAGCAAGGGGACATTGACTGTTTGAGATTCAAGAAAGGCATGCATTAGGGATATATTCTTTCTCCATAAACTTTTCAATCAATATGTGGAAGAAATTATTTAAGAGACTAGACTTTATGAAGAAGTATGTGACTCTGGATAGGAGGAAGATGGAACAACATGCATTATGGAGATGAAACAACCTTGCTAACTGAAACTGGGGAGGACCTGAAACATTCACTACAGTATCAAAGACTGTAGTTTTCAGTATGGATTACATCTCGGCATCAAGAAAACAAAAATTCTCACCACGGGCCAATTGGCAGTATCATGAAAGATGGAAAAAC
>NW_006400045.1:2546307-2551399 GCF_000299155.1 Elephantulus edwardii | reverse complement strand
GTATTGATTCAGTGACTGGGGTAATCGGGATGGGTGTGTCAGAGGCAATGCGATTGGCACAGGATAGAGCAGGGCTTAGGGCTGTTGAACATATAGGGTTGCTATGAATTGCAAACTACTCAATGGCACATAACAACAGCAACAACATATACTATATAATATATACATTTTTTTTTATCTCTGTAGGATGCTTTCTGTCTTTATCTTTTTTTAAAAAATACTGGTTTATTTAAAAAGTTCTCATACATTGATTTTCACATTGGATTTTTTCCCATTTCCTTCACCCTTTTCCCCATCAAATTATGTAAGCCTATGATTAACCACCTTTCACCCTCCACCCATCCTCACCCCTCTGCTTCCTCCCTTCCCACCATGGATCCTCACACTCATTGTACAATAATGGTTTTTTACAGTATTTATCCTTATGGGACTGAGTTTATAAGCTCTGTAGTCCTTTCCAAGTTAGACAGTGATTTACAAAATCATTGCTCCTGTATGCTCCATAGTATCCCACTGTATGACTATATCCTATTTTCTCAATCCATTCTATTGTAGTTGGACAGTTGGGCTGTTGGGGGAAAAAAACTACCCCAAAACATTTGGCAATACCATTTCAGCAAAGGGTCTTACATCATCAGTGTATAGAATCCTACTGGGCTTCCACAAGAAAAAGACTGATAACATAATTACAAAATGTGCAAAAGACATGGAAAAAAATACACAGAGGAAGATATTCATATGACCAACAGACACAGGAAGAAATGCTCAAAATCACTGAAAATAAAAAAGATGCAAACCAAAAGCACAATGAGGTACTATCTTACTCCAGTAGCCGTGGCAAAGTTTAACAACACAGCAAGTAATAAATATTAGCGAGATTGTAGAAAGATAGGAACTCTTATACATTGTTGGTCGGATTGTAAAATAGTGCAACCATTCTGGAAGGTGGTTTGGTGTTTCCTCATAAAGCTGAACATAGACATTCCATATGACCCAGCTTTTCCACAGCTTAGAATATACTCCTAGAGAATGAGAACTGAGGCACAAATGGAGACTTGTACACCAATGTTCATAGAAGCACTACTCACCATTTCAAGAATACGGCAACAGTATGTATTTTTTTAATGAGCAAGTTCACTGATATTTCTTAATGACCTTATTAAGACACTAACCATAGCTAATGTATGGATTTGGATTTATGGCAGGCCATCCACATGGGTCTCTCATGTGTTCCACGGCAGAACCATTGCCTAGTCTCCTTGCTCAGACTGCAGGGACTGGAAGAAAGATATAAAAATTATTTAAAAACCACAGTAACATTTTTCTGTCACTACTCTCACTTCTTATTTCTAGAGATTTTTTTATTTAACATTCAGTTTGCTCTGATTCGTAGCAATGCCACAAAAAATAGAGTAAAATGTTGTGCACTGTGCCATCCTCTATTAGTAAATTTTAGTCCAATGTTGCTGCCATTTCAAATGTTAAGTACCTTCAAACCTTTGATACTCATCTTCTTTTTCTAAACTTAGCAATGCCTATTGTGATCCATAGATTTTTTTTTCATGTTTAATTTTTAAAAGTTTATTACCAAGCCTCTCATCCAATTTTGTTTTGCTAACTTTTATGCCTAAAGCAGGCAGATTTAAAAAAAAAAAGCAGGCAGATTATCTGGGAGGCAGGGCTCTATGAAGAGAAATGTGGTGTCGGGACTGGTGGAAGATCTATCAACAATCTGTGTTATGCAGATGACACAACCCTGCTTTCTGAAACTGAGGAGGACCTCATGCACTTGCTGCAGAGGGTCAAGGACTGCAGGCTTCAATATGGATTGAGACTCAATGTCAAGAAGACAAAGTTTCTTACCACTAGACCAATTGGTAGCATCAGCATAGATGGTGAAGAGATTGAGATTGTTCACAGCTTTAGTTTGCTTGGCTCCACAGTCAATACTCTTGGCACCAGTAGAGAGGAAATTAAAAGGCACATTGCCATGGGAAAGTCTGCTGTCAGGGACCTTTCCAAAGTACTGAAGAGTTATGGTGTCTTTATGGAGACTAAGGTGAGTCTGATACAGGCCATGGTCTTTGCAATCACTTGTTATACATCAGAGAGCCGGACAATGACCAAGGAGGATTGAAGGAGAACTGATGCATTTGAGCTGTGGTGCTTGAGAATAGTATTGAGGGTACCATGGACTGCTTGGAAAACAAACAGATTCATCCTGTAGAGGGTTTAATCTGTCTGCTCCTTGGAGGCAAGGATTCTGAGGCTTCGTCTGACATACTTTGGACATGTTGTAAGGAGGGACTGGTCCTTGGAGGGGGACGTCATGCTTGGTAGGGTGGAGGGACAGCGCAGGAGGGGAAGGCCCTCTATGAATTGGATTTATTCAGTCACTGGGGTAATTGGGATGGCAGTGTCAGAGACAGTGCGATTGGCACAGGACAGAGCAGAGTTTAGGGCTGTTGTACACAGAGTCACTATGAGTCTCAAGCGACTCGATGGCACATAACAACAACTTCTCTAAGACCTATTCATCAATGACTCTGTTCTTGTTGTTGTTGTTATGTGCTGCTGAGTCAAAACTGACTCATAATTGATCTCCCAACAGGTTACCAGTGGTTATAAATAACATGGGAGGAAATTGCCCATTTTTCTTTTGAGGACCAGTTTACCTGTCTTTGGATTGGCAGCATAGACAACTTTTACTTATTCAGCCACCAGAACTTCCAAGTGACTCTGCTAGTATTTTAAATACTGGGGAGATACAGCCTCCAGGATGGTGTAAATGTGGAAACCATCATACTATTAGTAAGTGACAGACAATGGAAGCATTTTAAAGTATTTTAATAGTTTTGATAGAAACATAGTACATTAATACATAGCCATTCTGTAGATGAGAAAGTTCATGCTTAGGAAACTGTTGCCAAATGCCTATAACTATGTAGTAAGAAAGCCTAAGAGATAAGATCTGAATTCTGATCTATTTTTTTTTGTTGTTGTGTTGTGTTCTGTTCTTATAAATTATATTATGAATAATAATATATTTTATCGTAATTTTTGTCAAAATTTAGTTTTGTTTCCATTCATTCATTTGTTCATTCATTCATACCCATTTTGCTCCCTATCTCCTCTCCAATTCACTTTGCAATGCTTATCTTGTTCCAGATTGTAAATTGTGATACATACACATACTGTCTAATTGTCCATTCCTTTCAGATTGTCCTTCTCTTCACTGATTTGTACAATACTCTTATCCATTCTTTTTCTACCTTCTTACCTCCTATATCCATCCTATTGTTATAGCACTGGTCTTATGTAGTAAGAGACATTTCACTTAGCATAATGTTCTCCAGATTCATCTAGATTCTGAAGTGTTATACAGGTTTATTGCTTTTTCAGTGCTGTGTAATATTACATTATATAGTGGACAGTGACAGGCACATAGGTCAATAGAATAGAATGAGAACTCAGAAATCAACCTATCCACCTACGGACAACCGAGCTTTGACAAAGAGACAAAATAAGGTAAGTGGCAAAGTGATAAAACTCTTTAACAAATGGTGCTGGCAATATTAGACATCCATTTGCAGAAAACTGAAGCAAAATCCAAACCACACACCATGCACAAAAACCAATTCAAAGTGGATCAGAAACATAGAACTAAAAATGAAAACTATATAGATCATCAGAGAAAAAAAATAGAAACAAATCCAGAAGTCCTAATCTCGGGCATGAATGAACTTTCATTGAGCGTAAACGAAAACCTGCAATCAGAAGATGATAAAATGAATGAATGGAACTTCTAAAAAGTAAAATCCTGTGTGCATCAAAAAGTTAGAGTAAAGGGGAATCCACAGACTGGGAAACAATTTATCAATGGCATCTGATAAGGCACTCAGATTGAAAATGTGTCAAACACTGCATCATCTCAAGAAGAAAACCTAACTACGAAATGGGCATAAGATATGAACAGATGATTCAATAAGGAAGAAAGCTAAATGGCTAATCAAAACTTGTAAAAATGCTCAAAATCACTGGCTATTATAAAGTTAGTCCATGATTTTTAACTATACTTGAATTGTGCAGTGAACTGTTTTGTTACAGAGCACAGGATCTGAAGCCAAAATATCTTATTCCGAATTTCCTTTACTGTTATACTTATGATTCTATATTCTTTTCCTCTTATAAAAAATACGGAAAACAGTAAAATTTTCTTATTGAATGTGATAATGTAATTCATGATCAACATACGGAGTCAATTCTGGTACACAAAATGCATTCAATATATTTCAGTCACTGTCATTGTATCATTATTATGTTGTTGTTATGTGCCGTCACATTGCTTGCGACTCATAGCGACCGTATGTACAGCAGCCCTAAACTCTTCTCCGTCTTGTGCCAATCGCACCGTCTCTAACACACCCATCCCAAATACCCCAATCACTGAATCAATCCACCTCATAGGGGGCCTTCCCCTTCTGCACTGTCCCTCCACTCTACCAAGCATGATGGCCCTCTCCAAGGACCTGTACCTCCTTGCAACATGTCCAAAGTATGTTAGACGGAGCCTCAGAATCCTTGCCTCCAAGGAGCAGCCCAGTTTGGCCCTTTCCAGGATGAATCTGTTTGTTTTCCTAGCAGTCCATGGTGCCCTCAATTCTCTTCTCCAGCACCACAGCTCAAAGGCATCAATTCTCCTTCAATCCTCCTTAGTCATTGTCCAACTCTCTGATGCATAACAAGTGATAGCTAAGATCATGGCGTGTATCAGATGCACCTTGGTCTCCAAAGGGACACTATTGCTCTTCAGTACATTGGAGAGGTCCCTAACAGCAGACTTTCCCATGGCAATATGTCTTCTAATATCCTAGCTGCTGGTGCCAAGAGTGTTGACTGTGGAGCCAAGCAAACTGAAACTATGAACAATCTCAGTCTCTTCACCATCCATCCTGACGCTGTCAGTTGGCCCACTGGTGAGAATCTTTGTTTTCTTGATATTGAGCCTCAATTCTTATTGGAGGCTGCAGTCCTTGACCCTCTGCAGCAAGCGCTTCAGGCCCTCCTCAGTTTCAGCAAGCAGGGTTGTGTG
>NW_006400045.1:2533986-2545212 GCF_000299155.1 Elephantulus edwardii | reverse complement strand
GATTTAGTTTTTATATCAAATTTTAAAAGTAAGAAAGTATTAGTAACAGAAGAACAGAATGAGTTTGTAATAAAGAGTATTTTCTTTATTTTTTGGATATTTTCTTTTCCCTACTAGTGTGAAATTTTATCTTACAAAAGCTGGTGATAAGAAATTTCAAACTCTGTCTTCCAGTACATGTGAGGCTTCTAATGAAATTCTTAGAATGTTTCTTCTTCTCGTCTCTGCATCTCTGTAATGTTGATTTAATCATCTTCCTAGTTTAGTGTCTACTGGCAGGATTCCCATGTGTACTTGTAAGTGGAAGGTTATATGCTAATTAATGCCTATGATGTAATGAGAGCATACGGATATTTATTTCTTATGACAGAGGTTGTTATTCAGGCTATTGACTCTTGTTTGTACTCAGTTAGTGCGTATCTTACCTGATCATGTAACAGCTAATTCCAACATGGACAATATTTCACTTGTGAAATTTCAGGGGGGTTGGGATTATTTCAGTTCAGATACCCAAACATCTTTCACTTGACAATATTCCTCTGAATTCCATTACATGGTTGAGTGGACCCTTGGTATTCTCAGATTTAATATTTGTGGTTTTCACAACTCATAAGAAACCTAGAAAGTTAATAAATTGCAGTGATTTTAAGTATTCCCTTAGTTTGTATTTCAATCCTGTGCTCTTGAAGCCAGTGTGAGGGCACAGAAAAACATGTGGATAGGAGTAAGCCCCATTATCCACTCTGTGTCTCAATCTCAATGTGATCTTGTTGTTCTCAGCTTGTCACCAGGTACACAGCCACTCTCATTAGAGGTTTTAGGGGGTTATTTAAATGCATCATTAAACTCAGCAGATTTATGTGATAAATTATATGCTATAGTGACATTTATACATGTGAGGATTTGCAAAGATCTTTTGACATACCCCTTGTGAATGTTAAAAGTCCTTAGCACGTGTTAGATTAAATAGACTGTAGTTTTGTGTGCTCGTATTAGAAATAATCCCAAAGGGTCCTGGTCTTACAATAAAATTCTGGGAAAGTGATGACTTGTCAAACCCAGTTAGGGTTGTTTTCCTGCCTATACACTAAAATGTAGATTGTTCAGTTTATTCAGATGTTTGTCTTCTAAAATCTGAAGAGTTCTAAAATTTGAAATGTTTAAAACTAAGACATTGATGATGACCAAGCAATGCCATGTAGTTGGATTACAGAGGTATAATGAGTGAACTCAAAGCAAGGAAGAAAACTTTGATTTAGCACCTACTATATGTCATACCTTGTACTTGATGTCACATGCCATAGCACTGAATTCTTATATTTTTTACTTCTACACTTTTTTAATTTACATTTTATACTGGTTTATTTACAAAGTTTGAATAAGTTGTCTTTCACACTGGATCTTTCCTTCACCACCACCCTGCCTCTGAGCCATCAAACTGTGTGACCCTGTGATTATGTCCCCCCCATCCTCACTCATCTGTTTCCACCGTCTTCCCCACCTTGGATCCTTACATATGTTCTACAATGATAGTTCTTTACAGGCTTTGTCTTTCTGATATTGAGTCAGTTCACTCAGCATAATGCTCTCCAGTTCCTCCTACATTAGGTAGCAATTTACAAAAACATTGTTCCTCTATGCTGCATAGTATTACATTGTGTAAATGTACCATAATTTCTCAATCCACTTAATTATGGTTGAACATTTGGGTTGTTTCCATGTTCTTGTGATGGTGAATAACGCTGTTATGAATATTGGTGTACAAGTCTCCATTTGTGCCTCAGTTCTCATTCTCTCAGGGCATATTCCAAGCAGTAGAATCGTTGTGTTATATGGAATTTCTGTTTTCAGCTTTCTTTTTAAAAAATCAATTTTTCTATTTATCTATTTTTAATTGACAATATTTTTTATACTAGTTTATTTACAAAATTTGAACACATTGTTTTCCTAAACAGATTCTTCAAATTTCCCTCACCTCCACTCCATCAAATTGTACAACACCATGATTGGTACTCTCTTGTCCCTGCATATCCTCATCCTTCTGCTTCCACCCTCCCTACTCTTGAATTCTTATACTTATTCTACAATCAGGGTTTTAGACAGTATTTGTCCTTGTGGAATTGAGTTAGTTCACTCAACATAATGCTCTCCAGTCCCTTCCAAGTTAGGTAATAATTTACAAAATTATTGCTTCTGCATGCTGCATAGTATTCCATTGTGTGAATGTATTATAATTTCTCAATCCATTTGTTTGTGGTTGAAAATCTGGGCTGTTTGCCTGTTTTTGTGATGGTGAATAATTCTGCTATGAACATTGGTGTACAAGTCTCTGTTTGTACCTCAGTTCTCATTTTCTCAGGATTTATTTCAAGTAGTAGAATAGCTGAGTCATATGGAATTTCTAAGTTCAGCCTTTTGAGGAAATGCCAATCTGCCTTCCAGATTAGTTGTACTATTTTACAATTCCACCAACAATGTATAAGAGTTCTTAACTCTCTACATCATCTCCAACATTTATTACCTGCTGTGTTGTTAAATTTTGCCACTGCTACTGGAGTGAGATTGTATCTTACTGTACTCTTGATTTGCCTCTCTCCTATGGCCAATGATTTTGAACATTTCTTCACATGTCTGCTGGCCATTTGAATATTTTCCTTAGTGATAACTCTGTCCATGTTTTTTGTCCATTATCTAACTGGGTTATTAGTCTTTTTTTGTGTGTGGAGGCAGAGGGATATTCTGTAATCTTTTCTTATAAGACACTTATCTGAGATGGTATTGCCAAGTGTTTTCTAGTCAGTAGGTTTTCTTTTCACTCTGTTGGGAAAAGTTTTTTGGTTTTTAAAAAAAAATTTTTTTAATTAATTTTAATGAAAGTTTACAGAGACTTAGGGTTTCCAGTCATTCATTGTTGCACTTTTCTCCCTCCCCATCAGTTCCCACCCCAATTCACTCTTCTCCTTAAAAGAAAAACTTTTTCATTGTTATGCAATCCCTCCCCCAAGTCCCCTCCACCATACAGCATACAGCCTTCACTCTGGACTTCTGTAGTGACAAAAATACCCATTCATATATCCCTTTTAAACAGTCCTCTCCCTCATCTGTTTCAATGCAATATACATCATTCCTCCCCTCCTTTTCTGTCTTCCCTCAACCCTGATGTCAGTCTCATTTTATAACAGTGGCCCTATGCAATATTTGTCCTTTTGTGACTGAGATATTTCACTCAGCATGATGTTCTCCAGGGTCATCCATTTTGATGCACACAGGAATTTAATCTTTAGAAGGTCCCATTCATCAATTTTATTTTCTTCATATTGTGCATTTCTGATTGTATTTAGCAGTCTCTTTATGCCATAGACTAGGCCTTCTAACTTTGATTCCAGTTTGTCTCTTAAAAACTTCATAGTTTTAGGCTTTTCTCTGAGGTTTCTGACCAACCTTGAGTTGATTTTTGTGTGTGATGTGAGATGTAGATCCTGATTCAATTTTCTGCAGGTAGCTGTCTAGCTTCACTGGCACAATTTGCTGAAGAGATTGCCATTTTTTCCATTTAATAAGTTTTATTACCTTGTCTAATATCAGTTGACCATAGATGGCTGGATTTATTTTCTGGATTATCAATTCTTTTGCATTGGTTTATGTGCCTATCATTGTGCCAGTACCATACTATTTTGATATGCCTGATCCAGGTTATAGTCTTAGCAATTACGTGCTATGCATCAGAGAGATGGACAGTGAATAAGGGTGATAGAAAGAGAACTGATGCCTTTGAGTTGTGGTGCTGGAGAAGAGTATTGACTATACCATGGACTGCTAGGAGAACAAACAGGTTTGTTCCAGAGAAGGTGAAGCCGGAATGCTCCTTGGAGTCAAGGATTCTGAAGCTTCGTCTGACATACTTTGGACATGTTGCAAGGAGGGACTGGTCCTTGGAGAGGGACATCATGTTTGGCAGAGTGGAGGGGCGGCGCAGGAGAGGAAGACCTTCGATGAGATGGATCGATTCTGTGAGTGGAGTGATGGGAATAAGTGATTTTGGGATGGCTTGGTTGGCACAGGATAGAATGGCATGTAGAGCTTTTGTACATAGGGTTGCCACAAGTCGCAAGCGACTCGATGGCACATAACAACAACAACATCAGCATGTAATAGATTTTGAGATCAGGGAGTACTATGCTCCCCACTTCAATTTTTTTTCCAGCCTCTGAAGTATTTTTCTTATTGGGGTCGCCTGCTTCTCCAAATAAATTTGACAATTTCCCTTTAGATCTCCTTGAAAAATAAATTTGGTTTCCAGATTGGGATTGCATTGAACATGTAGCTTGCTTTTGGTAGGATTGTCATTTTCACAATATCGGATCTTCTTAACCATGAACAGGGCATATTTTTCCATTTCTTTAGGTATTTTATTTTGTCTTGCAGTAATGTTCTGTAGTTTTCTTTGTATAAATCTTTTGTGTCTCTAGTTAGGTTCGCCCCCAACTATCTCAGTTTGCTGTTTTATTGTAAATGGTATTGCTTTCTTGGTTTCCTTCTCTGAGTTCTCTATTACTGTGGAGGAATCCCAATGATTTTTGGATATTGATCTTATATTCTGCCACTATAGTAAATTGTTTTACTAATTCCAGCAGGTTTTTTGTTGTAGTTGTTGAGTCTTTGAGGTTTTCTGTGTACACTATCATATCATCAACATATAGCGACATTTTAAGTATCTTTTGCCAATCTAGATGCCTTTTATTTCCTTCTCTTGTCGTATTACTCTGGCAAGCACTTCCAATACAATATTGAATAGAAGTGATGATAGTGAGCATTCTTGTCTGGTCTCTCTTTGTAGGGAAAATGCTTTTAGTCTTTCTCCATTGGGAATGATATTGCTCTTGATTTTGCATATATATTTTTGACTATTGATGAAAGTCCTTTTTATTCCAATTTTGCTGAGTGTCTTAATCAGGAAGGAGTGTTGGATTTTGTCAAATGGCTTTTCTGCATCAATTGCTGAGATCATATGGTTCTTACTATTTGCTTTGTTAATGTGGTAAATTATGTTAATTGCTTTTCTTATGTTGAATATCCTTGTATTCTTGTTATGAATCCCACTTGGTCATGATAAGTTATTTTTTTTAATATTTAATCTACTATGTCACCAGGGTGTCTTATACATAAGAATTGTTACTATTAGGTCCCATCAAGTTGAGTTCAAATCATAGCGAGTCTATGAACAACAGACCTGAACCCTATTATATCCTGTGCCATTTTCACAATTTTGACCCACTTGAGCCCATTGCTGCAGTCACTGCATCAATCTACCTGGTGGAGGGTCTTCATCTCTTGCATCATCCCTCCACTATTCCAAGCATGAGGTTTCTTTTCAAAGAATATCCTCTCCTAGCAATAAGTCCAAAATGTGTGAAACAAATATATAAAGCATATGCTTTAATACATAACAGCATATTAAATATATAATACATAAATGTAGATTACAGTAATTGTTTAAAAGTTACTTTTTTCCTCATTTTTCAGGATAATATCTTAATATTTACACCTTGCTTTTTATTATGCCAAATGATTGATTTAACTAATAATGTGCATGCAGACAGATTAGACATAAGTGAAGTCCATGAAGATATGCTGTTTGCTTTTGCCAAGAAAAGTAAGACACAAGGTCTGTAAACTGCTACCTGGGGGGAGATTATATAAAACACAAGGGATCCATCAAAACTCAGTGTATAGCACTATCCTAGAGCACTCTCATATGTGACACAATTAACCCGTGGGAGGCCATTTAAGTCTCCTGAGCCTTATTTGCAATAGCAACAGATCACTCACAGATTTGAGAAGAGATAGTCTTGTTTTAAACCAATAAATTCTGGGGAGTTTGCAACAAATAACTGTAAAGCAATAGTTAAATATTGAGAACTAAAAGGAATATAAGATAGTTTTTGCTGTTGTTAAGTGACAAGTGACTATTCCACATATAGTAACCCTATGAATAACAGATCTAAACCATGCCTTACCCTGCAGCATCCTCATAATCACCAATGTACCTGAGCTCAACGTTAAATTCACTGCATGGATCCTTTTCTTTCTTCTTTTTTTAATTGATATTTTAATGAAATTTTATAGAGACTTTGGATTTCCATTCACTCATTGTTGCACATTTTCCTCCCTGTCCATTTCTCACCCCCCCCCCAGGTCACTTTTCTCTTTGAAAAGAAAAAAAAAACCAAACCCCAAAACCTTTCATTGTTATACAGTCCACCCCCTCTTCCCATCAACTTTACTATGCAGCTTTTATTCTGGACTCTTGTCATGAAAATAATACATAATCATATATTCCTTTTAAACAGTTCTCTCCCTCATCTGTTTCAATGCAGCGTACATTATTTATCCTCTCTTTTCTTTGGTTTCCTCCCATCCATAATTTCAGTCCCATTTTATAACAGTGGCATTATACAATATTTGTCCTTTTCTGACTGAAGATATTTCACTCAACATAATGTCCTCCAAGGTCACACATTCTGTATAATATATCATGAGTTGTTTTTCAATGCAGCATAGTATTCCATTGTGTGACTATATCACATCTTCTCTATCCATTTGTTGATAGTCACTTGGGTTGTTTCCCTCCCTTTGTTATTGTGAACAAAGCTGCAACGAACATGGGTGCACATATATCTGCTTGGGTGGCAGTTCTGGTTTCTTTAGGGTATATTCCCAGTCTTTCATTGAACTTCCACTTTCACTAGCATGATGCTTTTTCCAAGGACTGCCCTGCACCCTCTTGATAACATGCCCAATGTATGTGAGATGAATTTTAACCCACTTTGTCTCTAAGAAGCGTCTTTATTGCACTTTGTCCAAAACAAATTTATTCTTTTCGTCTTCTATGGAATATCCAGTATTCTTAACTAACACAATTTAAAGGCACCAATCCTTCTTTGGTAATTTGTATTCATTATCCAACTTTCAAAAGCATAAGAAACCATTGAGACTATCATAACTTGGATCTGGTGCACCTTATTCTTTACACTAATGTGGCAACAAGAAAGATTGGAGAAAGATTCATTAACAAACTGTGTTGTGCAGATGACACAACTTGATTACTGAAACTGTGGAGGACCTGAAGCATTTGCTGAAAAAATTCAAGGATTACAATCTTCAATATAGACTGAGGTTCAAAATCAAGAAAACAAATATTCTCACACTGGGCCAACTGACAGCATCATGATAGATGGAGAAAAGATTGAGGTTGTTAATAATTTCAACTTACTTGGTTTCACAATCAACATTCTTGGCACCAGCTGTCAGTAAATAAAAAGTGAATTACATTGGCTAAGTTTGTTATCACAGACTTCTTCCAAGTGATAAAGAGCAATGATGTCAGTGTAGAGACTAATGTGTGCCTGGTATAGGCCATGGTCTTTGCAATTACTTTTTATGCATCAGAGAATTGGGCAATAAATAAGAATGACAGAACAAGAATTGATGCCTTGAGTTGTGGTGCTGGAGAACGGTATTGAATAAACCATGGACCACCAAGAAAACAAACTAGTCTGTCCTGAAGAGAGTGAAACCAAGTTTCTCTTTTGAGGAAAGGATTTTGAAGCTCTGTCTCGCACACTTTGGGCACATGGTCAGGAGGGACCAATCCTTGGAAAAGGACATCATGCTTGGAAGGGTGCAGGAGTAGTGCAAAAGATGAAGGTTCTGGATAAGATGTGTAAACAGTAACTGGGGTAGGTGGTTAGGTGTATCAGAGTCAGTGAGACTAGCTCAGGATAGGGCAGGCTTCAGAGCTATTGTACGTAGGGTTGCTATGAGTCACAGATGACTTGATGGCATATAACAGCAACTACCAGGGAAATTGAAAAACAAATTCAAGCCACAAGTGGCAATACTAAAGGATGCTTTGGGCAGAATATTAAATGATCCAAGAAGCATTAAATGAAGATGAAAGAAATGTACAGTTATTGTACCAGAAGGAAGGGGCTGACACAGAATTTCATGAAGCAACATGATGCGGTGATGAAGGAGGAAGTTCAAGTTGCTCTGAAAGAATTGCCAAAAAACAAGGCTCCAGGAGTTGATGACACACCAATTGACATATTTCAACACACAGACCTGCCCTGAATGTTCTCACTAAGTTGTGCCAAGAACTCTGGAGGACAGTCACCTGGCCAACTGACTGGAAGAGATCTATATTTGTTCCCATTCCAAAGAAAGGTGACTCAACAGAGTGTGGAAATTATCAAACAATATCATTAGTATCACATGCAAGCAAGATTTTGCTGAAAATTATAAAAAAATGACTGGAGCAACAAGACAATGGAGAACTGTCAGATGTGCAGGCTGTGTATAAGTAATGCTAGATGGATCTTGGAAGAAAGCAAGGACTATCAAAGGAATGTCTATCAGGGTCTTCCTCTCCTATGCTGTCCTTCCATCCTTTCAAGCATGATGGCTTTCTCCAAGGACTGGTGTCTCCTGGCCACATGTGCAAAATATGTGAGACAGAGCTTCAAAATTCTAGCTTCCAAGGAGAAACTTGGTTTCATCCTCTCCAAACAGACCTATTTGTTTTGTTTCTTGATGGTCCATGGTATGTTTAAGATTCTTCTCCAACCTTACAACTCAAAGACATCAATCCTTCTCCTGTCATCCTTAGTCATTGTCCAGCTATCTGATCCATAATAAGTAATTGCAAAGACCATGACCTGGATCAGGCTCACCTTAGTCTCTAGACTGACATCGTTTCTTCTCAGTACTCTCAAAAGCTCCCTGACAGCAGATTTACCCAATGCAATTAATCTTTTGATTTCTTGACTACTGGGGCCAAAAATGTTAACTGTGGAACTGAGCAAACTGTAAATGTGAACAACCTCAATCTCTTCTCCAACCTTCATGGTGCTGCCAATTGGCCCAGTGGTTAGAATCTTTGTCTTCTTGATGTGGAGCTTCAATCCATATTGAAGACTGTACTCCTTGACCATCTGCAGCAAGCGATTCAGGTCCTCCTAAGTTTCAGCCAGCAAGGTTGTGTCATCTGCATGAAGTAGGTTGTTGATAAGTCTCCCTCCAGTCCTGATGCCACATTCCACCTCATACAGCCCAGCCTCCCCAATGATCTGTTTTGCAAATGTCTCCCAATTTTCTGACTACTAGAATCAAGTAAAATGATTATGGATTCAAGTTAGGATGAAGGTGGAATCTCAATCTTTTCTCCCTCTATCATGAATTTGATTTTGGGCCAACAGTGAGAATTTTGTTTTATTTTTGTTAAATTACAATCCATATTGAAGGTTGAATTCAGCTCTAACTCCTACTGGTGCTATGTACAACAGAGAACTCTGGTGGCCTAGTGGTAAGAAGCTATCCTGCTGAAACCTAAAAAAGATGCTTTCAAATCTACTGTCTGCTCTGTGGGAGAAGAATAAGCAATCTCCTACCATGTGATTGACTGTATCTGAAAACCTGATACAAGATTGGCTCCAACTCGACAGCACACCACATGTACAGTAGTAAAAAGCCCTGTGTGATAGTGCAACATCATGACAATCTCTACTATGGCTTAACCCACTGTTACATCTACTACGTTATCTCATCTCCTAAGGCTGCTCCTCTTTTGATAATCTTTTGATTTTTCAGGCTCTACTCATATGCCAAAAGTATGTGAGAGCATGTTTTCTTCTGAGATAAACTCTATCTTCATTTCTACTAGACAGAAATATTTGTTCTTGTGATTATTCATTGTACAGTCAATATTCTAATGAAAATCACAAATCCAAAAACATCAAGTTTTTTTAATCTTTCTTCCTTATTTGTTTATCGCTTAATTTTGCTCATGTGAAACCTATACATAGACCAAGAGGCTGTAGTACCAACAGTACAAGGAAACAATAAATCATTTAAAATTAGGAAAGGAGTACTTCAGGGTTGTATTCTTTATCCATACCTATTCAATCTGTATGCTGAGCAGAGTATTTGAGAAACTGGACTCTATGAAGAGAAATGTGGCATCAGGATAGGAGGAAGACTCATCAACATCCTGCCTTATGCTGATGACAACTTTGCTTTCTGAAAGTGAGGAGGACTTGAAGCACTTGTTGCAGAGGATGAACAAATACAACCTTCAATATTGATTGCATTTAAATGTCAAGAAAACAAAAATTCTTACCACTGGACTGATAGGTAGCATCACAATGTTGTTGTTGTTGTTAAGTGCCGTAGAGTCATAGATGACCCATAGTGACCCTATGAATGAAAGTCATGAACTTAAAACTTTCGTCATTTCTCCAAGTTCATAGAGTTTCTGGAGGCAAGATTTTCTGGAAGTGGATGCCATTCCTGCTTCCAAGTCTGTTTAATTTAGGGGATCCACAAAAACCAAAATTTTTTTGAAATATGAGGCTGAATTCATTCAGGTCACACCCTATTGTGATCAATAGCCACATCCTAGTCTCAACTCCAAACAAAAAAATACACCTTTGCAGATTCCGGCCATTCCACTCATCTTCCCAGCCTGGAAATAAATGGAAAAGATTGAAATAATCAGCAACTTCATTTTACCTTTATTTGGGTCCACAATCAGAAAATCAGGAGATGAATCGCCTCACATACTTTGGACATATTGCTAGGAGGCGCTAATCCTTGAAGAAGGTCATATGGGGGAAGGGGGGAGTGTTGGAGAAGGAGAGGAAGACCCCCAACCAGGTGGATTGACATGGTGACTGCTGCAATGGGCTCTTGCATGTCAGGAAGTGTGAAGATGAGGCAGGACAGGACAAAGTTCAGATCTTTTGTTCATAGTGTCATTATGAGTTGTACTCAACTAGATGGCACCTAACAACATTAAAACATTGCACTGGGAAAGTCTGACATTAGGTACCTTTCCAAATTATTGATGAGTAGTGATGCCAGTTTGAGAACTAAGGTATGTGTGATTCATCCCATGGTCTTTCCAATCACTTGCTATGCATCTGAGATCTGGAAAATGAATAATGATAGCAAAGAAGAATTGCCGCTTTTGAGAAGAGGTGTTGAAGAAGAGTATTTTTTTATTATTAAATTTTATTAGTTTTAATGAACATTTACAGAGATTTTGGGTTTTCATTCATTCATTGTTGCACTGGTTTCTCCACCCTCCTCCCCAGTTCGTTCTTCTTCCCCCCCCATGTTTGTTTTAATTGTCCAATTGCCACAGTGCTTGTCAAAGCCAGTTCTGAT
>NW_006400045.1:2521956-2532677 GCF_000299155.1 Elephantulus edwardii | reverse complement strand
GCTAGGGATTTTGAGCATTTCTTCATGTGCTTGTTAGCCATCTGAATGTCGTCTTCGGTGAAGTGCCTGTTCATATCCTGTGCCCATTTTTCTACTGGATTCTTTACCTTTATCTTGTTGTGGTGCTCAAGTATTTAATAAATTCTTGATATAAGTCCCTTATCTGATATGTTATTACCAAATACTTTTTCCCAGTCAGTGGCCTCCCTTTTTACCCTGTTGGAGAAGTTTTTGGAACATCTCATAGTCTGCCAAAAGAATAGACAAATATATTTTGGAGAAGTACAGTCAGAGGTAAGGTTGTTGAAACTTTGCCTCACATACTTCAGTCATATTGTTAGGATGGGCTATTCCTTGGAAAGGGACATGATGCTCAGAAGGGTGGAGAGTTGGCAAAGGGAGCCAAAGACACTCAACCAGGTGGGTTTACATGGTGACTGCCACATGGGCTCTAATGTGTTAGGAAGTGTGAGGATGGCACAGGATGGGACAAGGTTCAGATCTGCTGTTCATAGGGTCACTATGGGTTGTACTTGACAGCACACACCAACAAACAACGACAATTTATTTTCCAACTTTCAAATATATATGAACCAATCACACTTATCTTGGTTTTAGTCAGGCACACATTAGTCTTTAAAATGACATGCTTGTGATAAAGGGACATTTAAGCTATTTAAAGATGCCTTTGAAAACCTATGTATCCAATGTAATATTTGATTTATTGACTACTTCTTCTATTGATACTCATTATGTATCTAAATAATATTATATCATAAACAACATCACTGTTTTCTTAGCCAATATAGGTAAGAATAATTATTATCTTGATCTTTGTCTTGTCTTTTCCATTTTCATCTATTTGGATTGTGAAATATCCTGCTTCAGAATGATCCTTTGACTAAATATGTCTACAAGTATTCCAATCGCATAGACACTTTAGAGTTTTTTGTCATATCTCTAAATCCTTCTTGGAATATATGGTCCTTAGGGTTTTTTTATGCTGCTTAGGCATAATCCTTTGATCCATTTCAGTATTTTACTTCTGCTTCACAGTATCAAGCAGGGGTAATTATTATTTTTGTGTAATTGCTGTCCTTTATATTTGAAATATTGTACTCAATCTATTTTCTTATTCTGAGCGAACTTAAATTATAATTTTTGTGGTGCTTTTATTTCCCACTCAAACTGTATTTGTCTATCCATTAAAACTCAAAAAAGAATCACAGCTTCTATTTTTTCATTTTTTGAGGCTATAATATCTATATTATTTATAATATCTGTATTATTTTTAGAGGCTATAATATCACAGATTTTCACCACTCTTGCCATCTTTTTCATCTTGCTGCTAATCATGGCTATATTCAGCCCTCTACCTGCCATGTTATTGCTGGAACCACTTTGATCACCATCACTTTTCATTTTCTCCTCATTCTTAGGTTTCCATGATCCTCCTTTAATCTTCATATAAAGTTTTAAACATGGCTCATAAGAACCCAGTGAGACAGAATAACTGTCATTCAGCAATGACATTTACCCCCAGATTTCTACATGGATGTCTAGGTCTATATCATCATTTGCATATCACTTCTTCAGACAGACAAACAGACAGACAGACAGTCTGTTCCATCCAATATAAGTATATTCTCCATCGTCTCTGGGTGCATCTTTTTTCCCCCCCTCTAACTCATTAGCTTGTTTTATTTTATTATAAATACTTCCTTCATTTTTATATCTGCCATTACATTATTTTCCATTTTACTCATAGAAATGTGAACTGCATGAAAATGGGAACCAGTCTTGTTTCTTTCCCAATGTGTCTCCTATAGATAACATAGTTTTGAACCCCTTTTGAATCCTTAATAACTATTTTCTGAGTCAATGAATCAATGAAAAGGTCATTCCATTATAAAATAACAGAAGGAGCCCTCTGTAATTACCCCCCAATTGCTCCAGTTTCCTTCTCAAAACAAACAAAAAGAGTGAAATTTAAGAAAATCTGGGCTTTGAAAAATTTCAATATTACTCTCACAGATATTTTTACTGAGAAATTATTTATTATCCATTGTCCTGCTAATATAAATTTTATATCTGGCATGGAGCTTTAGTGGCCTGGTCTTTAGAGTATGTGCTACCAACCCAAAGGTCGCACTTCTTTGAATTCACCTGTGGCTCCAAGAGAAAAATGCCAGTAATCTCCAATAATGTGATTTGTAGCGTCAGAAATGTGATAGAGTATCAGGTATGAGTTGGTTCAGACTCATTAGAAATGAGACAAAAATAAATGTGGGCAAGAAAGAGACTGAGAGTGAGGGTTAAATAACACAAAATTATTTGCAAGTATTTTCTTTAGGATATTTGTAATAGCTCTTCATTAAATGTCATATGACAACATATGAGAAGAGGAAATAACAAATTAGAGTAATTGTCAAAAGTAATTTCTGAGACCTAACATAAATGTTTGTTATAAATAAGAGTATATTGCTTTTGTATATAATTATGTATTTCAAAATACTTTCAATCTTGGTGTTTTATTTTATCTTTATAATAGTCTTACAATAATAGTCTTATAATAATATATGTGTGGAAATATGGCTGTGATCATGTTAACAGCGATTAAATCTTGAATCTCTAAACATTGTTATCACTGTCAGGTGCCATCTAGTCAACTATGTCTCATAGTGACCCTATGAACAACATTTCTAAATCCTGCCCTATCCGGTGTCAACCTCATCCTCTCTGACACACTTGATCCATTGCTAGAGGCATTATGTAAATCTATCCTGTCAAAAGTCTTCCTCTCTTTCACTTCCTGTCTTTACCCTTATCAACTTCTTAAATTTGGACAATGAATAAATATGACAGAAGAAGACTTGATGCCTTTGAGGTGTAGTGTTGGAGAAGAGTGCAAATCTATCTGTTCTTTTGGTAGGACTCTGGCCTTAGAGAAAATGCACTCAAAATTCTCCAAGGAGACAAGGCTGACAAAACTTCTTATACACTTTAGGCATATTACTATTTTTGTTGTTGTTAAGTGCTGTCGAGTCACAGGTGACTCATTACGACCCTATGAAGGAGAGTCCTTAACGCTTGGGTGCCTTTCATCCTCTCTCCAGGTTCATAGGGTTTTTGGAGGCAAGCTATTATGGAAGTGGATGCCACTCCTCCTTCCAGACATATTACTAGAAGATGCTATTCCTTGGAGAGGAAACATTATGTTCTCAATGTTGTTGTGACTCATTGCAACCCTATGTACAATATCTCTGAACAATTTCCTATCTTAAGCCAGTCTCACTGACTTAAACACACCTAATCCCATATAAATCCATTTCATCTGGGGTCTTCTGGAAAATTCCATTCTTATAATTAAGTTTTATATTTTAGCTACAAATTATTTTTCTGTCTTGTGACAAGTCTATACCATTTGGAATTATAAAGTGGACTGTACCATAGGCAAGAAATATGTATGCTAGGAATATGTAGTCTCCTTCTTGTAATATGTTGGTTGTTTTTGACAAATTAACTGTATACTTTACACTTTAGTCTTGTTCTCTGTTGGCCTAGTACATAGAGAGTTGTACTGCTAACTCAAGGGCTATGCTTCTATGGTGGTCCAAATTCATTAGCTGCTCTGTGAAGAAAGGTGGGAAATCTTCTTCTGTGCAATGTACAGCTTTGGTCATGACTGGAGAGTTCTGTGCATCCATTCCATTTCAACTGGAAATGAGAAGTGAATATTGTTTTGTAAAACTCTTTCATGAATCTATGAGTATGATGCTACAAAAGTAATCTGTGGTCACAAATAGAATTTGAGGTATTCCTTAAATTGTTGTTGTTGTTATGTTCCATTGAGTTGTCTAGACCCTATGTACACTCCTCTGAAGCCTGCTCTATCCTAAGACAATTGTACTGACACCAAGACGCCTACACTAATTACCCCAGTTACTATATCAATCCATCTCACCCAGGGTCTATGTCTCCTGTGCTGTCCCTCCACCATTGCAAGCGTGATGTCCTTCTCCAAGGACTAGTCCCTTCTGGCTATATGCCCAAAGAATTTGAGATGGAGTTTCAAAATTCTTGCCTCCAAGAAGAAACTTGATTTCACTCTCTCCAAGACAGAACTGTTTGTTCTCATGGCAGTCCATGGTATGTTTAATACTGTTCTCCAGCACTAGAACTCAAAGACATTTTTATAGAATATTAAAAATTTTAAAACTCTGAAGTTTGAAAAATAAAGAGAAAAGGTGATAAAAAAGGAAAACAAATTCTACTTAATATAATTAAAAGAATGATTTTTTAAAACTTATTTTAATAGTTGTAGAATCTCTTTTTTGGGGGAATCTCACTCACTCAGAAAACTACACAATGACTAATGATGACAGAAGAATTGATGCCTTTGAATTATAACAATATAATAAAACCTCAAACAAACAAGTATTTCACAAAGGCATAATCAAAAGAAAATAAATGCAAAATAAGGATTATCTTAAAGCTAAGGAAAGCCTAGGCATCTAAAAGTGTCCTGGATTACCAACAAGGAAGAAATAAAGAGGACTGAAACCTTCAATTGGACTTTTAGCCCCTAGAATTATGAGAAAATAAATTTCTGTTTTTAAAAGTCATCCACCCATGAAATTTATGTTGTAGTAGTGCTGTTAAACTAAGACATAGAGATTATCATTTAAAAATGTAATTTTTAAAGCATATATTTGAGTATTGCTCCATAATCAGCACTTTTAGTACCAGTAGCAAGTCAATGACAAATTGCCTTTGGAAAGTCTGCTGTCATGACCTCTGCAGAGTACTCAAGAGCAATGACGTCAGTCTGGAGACCAGGACCTGATCCAAGCCATGGTCTTCTCAATTACTTGCTAAGCCGGACAATGACTAGGGATGATATAAGGAGAATTGATATCTTTGAATTGTGGTGCTGGAGAATAGTATTGAAAATACTATGAACTGCTAGCCGAACTTATTTGCCCTGCAGAGGGTGAAACTAAGCTACTCCTTGGAGGTAAGTATTCTGAAGTTCCATCTGACATACTTTGGGTATATTGCATGGAGGGACCAGTTTTGCAGAGGGACATTGTGCTTTGGAGGGTGGAGTGACAGGAAGAGCCTCAATGAGATAGATTGACCCAGTAACTGGGGTAAATGGGGATAAATGTGTCAGAGACAATAAAGATGGCACAGGATAGAGCAAGGTTCAGAGTTATAGTACATAGCGTTGCTATGAGTTGCAGGTGACTGGATGACACATAACAACAACATATTTGAATAGAGCATATAGTAGCTAGAACTATGTTAAAAGCTAACAGTTTTTATATTTTTAGAATATATTTTTTTTTTACTTTTTGAAAGACATGCCCTTGGTCTAGCTTTAGGCTACTACACGACACTTTTTCTCTTGACCTGTCATAACATCCTTTTTTCTTTCTCTTTTCAGTATTAAAATATGAGACAATGACAGGGTTCAATCAATTCTCAGATTGTAAAATATTGTTGCCCTAGAGCAAGTCACAGGTTTCTATTGTGATTTTCCCTTTGGTAACTAGGGAAGGAAAAGTGAGAAAGGGAATATCTAACGTGGACCTTTAAAAAAAATTTTGAATTCAGTAAATATTTCTTTTCTGTTCCTGTCTCTAGTGGTAGACATTTCTCATAGTCAAGCAGGTAAAAAAGAAGAAAGGGAGGAAATGATAAAAATAAGGACAAAAGTGAAGAAGGAAGGAGAAAAGGAAGGAGTGTATTTTATCAGAAATTACTGTACTGATTTATGACTGAGAGAAAAAAGCTAAAATTTTGAGGAAAGAGTAGGATGAAATTTGCTAGGATTAAATCTCAGTTTTGTCACTTAGATATTTTGCCAACAGGAGCATATTTTGAATCTTAGAATTCTATATCTTTTTAAATTGCATGGATAGAATCAGAAGCATGTAACAAAAATAAAGGTATTTTGTGGTAAAGTAATCTTGATAATCTATCTTTGAAATAGTAAAGACTAGTTTGAAAGTATAAGTAGTATAATATAGATCAATACATACAAACTTCGCATGAGGATGAAAATAATACTTGATGGACAATTATTTTAAGGTAGGTGGTAGTTAGGTGCCAATTAGTCAGCTCTAATTCTTAGTGATCATATAAGCAACAGAATTAACCCTTGCCTTATTATACATCATTCTCACAATCTCTGCCAAATTGAAGCCCATTTTTTATTTTTATTTTATAGTGATTTGCTTACATATTTCATATACATTGTATTCTTCATTCACATTGTTTTTCCTATAACTATTCCCATATATTATGTTTTATGGAATTGATCACCATTGGAGTATGCCTATAATTACCTTGTTTTTTTCAGGCAGACCACCACCAGATCTTTCTCATTTTATTTACCCCTCTCTCCACCCATCAAATTATGCAACTCTGTGACTTTTGTCTCTCCCCATCCTCACCCCTCTGCTCCCACCACTTCCCCCCTTGAGTTTCCCCTCATACATGTTTACTGTTATTATTATTGTTATGTGCTGTTGAGTTGTCTGTGACTCATAATGACTCTATGTACAACAGCCCTAAACTCTGCCCTATCCTGTGCCAATCCCACCATCTCTGACACACCTACCCCCATTAGGCCAGTCACTGAATCAATCCACTCATTGAGGGTCTTCCTCTCCTGCACTGTCCCTCCACACTCCCAAGCATGAAATCCCTCTCCAAGGACTGGTCCCTCCTTGAAACATGCCCAAAGTTTGTCAGACAAAGTTTCAGAATCCTTGCCTCTAAGGAGTAGGCCAGCTTCACCCTCTCCAGTATAAACCTGTTCATTTTCTTAGCAGTGCATGGTATATTCAATACTCTTCTCCAGCGCCACAGCTCAAAGGTATCTATTCTCCTTCTATCATCCCTAGTCATTGAACAGCTCTCTGATGCATAGCAAGTGATTGCAAAAACCATGGCATGTATTAGATGCACCTTAGTTTCCAGACTGACATCATTGCACTTCAGTACTCTAGAGAGGTCTCTAACCACAGACTTTCCCATCGCAGTACATCTTTTAATTTCTTAACTGCTGGTGCCAAGAGTGTTGACTGTGGAGCCAAGCAAAACAAAACTAAACAATCTCAATATCTTCATTATTCTTTATGATGCTGCCACTTGGCGCAGTGGTGAGAATCTTTGTTTTCTTGATATTGAGTCTCAAACCACACTGAAAACTGTAGTCCCTGACCTTCCACAGCAAGTGCTTCAAGTCCCCCTCAGTTTCATCAAGCAGGGTTGTGTCATCTGCATAACACAGATTGTTGGTGATTATTCCTTGAATCCTGATGCCACATTTCTCCTCATAGAGCCCAGCCTTTCAGATAATCTGTTCTGCACAAAAATGGAAAAGTTTCTTTCTGTTTTTACAATAATGGCATTATGCAATATTTGTCCTCATGCGACTGAGTTAGTTGGCTAGCAAAATGCTCTACAATCTTTCTTAAGTAATGTAGTATTTTTCAAAATTATTGATCCTGATTGCATTTTGTGAATGTACCAAAATTTCTCAGTCCTTTCAGTTGTAGCTGGACATATGCCAAGCCCATTTTTTTAGTTGCTTGTCATTTCATCTGCTTGATTAAGACAAGTAGATAGTACTTTAATTGCCTCTAGAAAATATTATTTTATCTATGAAGCATGTTAACATACATGGCTTTACATGACCTTTCAAGGACTGGAGTGAACCACAACTCAAAACTAAGACGTAAATACTACTATCCATACTGTTTCAATACCACCATCACAACACATAACTCCATTTCATTAGACAAAGATTAAATTTAATCTTTAAACAGTTAACAGTTGGATATTTGTTTCACTATGATTTCCTAGGATATAAATTTCTTTTCTTTTTAAAAAATTTATTTTAATAAACATTTACAGAGACTTTGGATTTTCATTCATTCATTGTTGTATTTTTCTCCTTGCACCCCCCCTCACTCCTCCTCCCCCAGTTCACTCTTCTCTTTGAAAAGAAACATTCTTTCATTGGTATACAATCCCCCCACAACCCCCCTCCGCCAACCCTTGAGTACACTCCACTAAGCAGCCTTCATTTTGGACTCTCTCCCTCATCTGTTTCAATGCAGTATGTTGTTGTAGTTAGTGCTGTCAAGTCGCAGGTGACTCATAGCAACCCTATGAAGGAGAGTCCTCAATGTTTGTGTGTCTCTCATCCTCTCTCCAGGTTCATAGGGTTTCTGGAGGCAAGCTATTAGGGAAGTAGATGCCACTCCTGCTTCCAAGCTTGCTTTAACAGGGGAGCTCCAGTCCACACTGTCTGCATTGGATAACCAACCATTAACGCATTTGACACATCAGTGTCATAATGTTCAGCCTCACAGCAAGCACAAGTTACTGCTGTATGGCAAGTGGACACACCAGGGCTATACGACCTAGAGGAATGTCAAGGCAGTATACAGAAATTTATTTTCTAAGTAACAACAACAACAAGGAAGATCTCTCTCTACAAAGCAGTGCTAATTTTATTTCCATAAGTAAAGCAT
Organism: Elephantulus edwardii; assembly: GCF_000299155.1. NCBI lineage: Eukaryota > Metazoa > Chordata > Mammalia > Macroscelidea > Macroscelididae > Elephantulus > Elephantulus edwardii. The sequence continues at coordinate 2,524,125 of NW_006400045.1, read as the reverse complement.
TTGGGACCTGAATTTGTTAATGTTGTATGACTTAAAATGAGAAGAAACACTTGCAAAATAAATAATCAGAATGTTAATTGCTTAAAATATTGTCCTTGATGTTATGTACTGTTAAGTCACCTGCTGGTAATTGTAAAAAAAAATAAAATGGAATACATAAAGATAAATATCATAGGCATTAATGAACTAGAATTGACTTTTTGACAACTCTGAGAAGAAAAATTATGTAGTATACTATGCCATCAATGGCAAAATAAAGAAGAATTAATTAAATTCACTGTAAAAAAATCAATATCTATCCTGAAATACAGCTTTGTCAATGATGGGATAACATCCTTGTACACCTATAAGGATAATATTATTATTCAAATTTGCACACTAATCACTAAGGCCAAAGAGGAAGAAATTTATTATTATTATTATCAAATTGTGCAGTCTGAAATTGATCAAAGGTTCTTTCAAGATTCATTCATAGCACTTGCCTGCGACTCATAGCGACCCTATGTACAACAGCTCTGAACCGAGGCAACCTTACTGTCTGTGAAACACCTTTCCCCATTACCCCAGTGATGGAGCCAATCCATCTCATTGACGGTCTTCCTCTCTTGCACTGTCCCTCCACCCTCCCAAATATGATGTCCCTTTCCAAGGACTGGTCCTTCCTTGCAAAACGCCCAAAGTATTTCAAACTAAGCTTCAGAATTCTAGCCTCTAAGTAGCAGAGTGGTGAGAAGTTAAAAAAAAAAAAAGTAGCAGAGTGGTTTCACCCTTTCCTGTTTGTCCTCCAAGCAATCCATGATATATATTCAATATTCTTCTCCAGCAACATTTGAAGGCATCAATTATCTTTCTATAATTCCTAGTCATTGTCCAATTTTCTAATGGATAGTATATAGTTGTGAAGATCATAGTCAAGACTTTAGTCTTAAGACTGACATCATTGCTCTTGAGTACTTTGGAGAGGTCCCTGACAGCAGACTTTCTAAATGCAATTCGTCTTTTGATTTCTTGGCTAGCACTGAGAGTGTTGATTATGGATCCAAGCAGACTAAAGCTATTACCAAGCTTAATCTCTTCACCATCTATTATGATGCTGTCAATTGGCCTGGTAGTAAGAATTTTGTCTTCTTGATGTTGAGCTTCAATTCATATTGAAGGCTGCAGTCTTTTTAAAAAAATTATTACACGAGTTTATTTACAAAATGTGAATAAATTTTTTTCCAGAACAGTTAGTTCCAATTTCCCTCACCTTTCCATCAAATTGTACACACCCATGATTAATCTCCACCTCGCCCTGCACATCTTCATCCCTCTACTTTCACCCTTCCCCCACATCCTTGGATCCTTCTATAATAATGGTTTTATATAATATTTGTCCTTGCAAGACTGAATTACTCAGCATAATGGTCCCCAGTCCCTTCCAAGTTAGGGAGTAATTTACAAAAACATTCCTCCTCTTGTGCTGCTGCATAGTATTCAATTGTGTGAATATACCATAATTTCTCAATCCATTCATTTGTGGTTGGACATCTGAGCTGGTACCATTTCTTGGGATAATGAATAATGCTGCAATGAACATTGGTTTACAAGTTTCCATTTGTACCTAAGTTCTAATATTTTCAGGGTATATTCCAAGTAGCGGGATATCTGGGTCATATGGAATTTCTGTGTTTAGCTTTTTGAGGAAATGCCAAACTGCCTTCCAGAATGGTTGCCCTATTTTACAATCCCACCAACAACGTATAAGAGTTTCTTTCTCGCTGGGCCACTTCAGTAGACAGTGTCACAGACGAGAGACACAGATAGGCAAGGGAGTTGAGAGGAAGCTCCCACTCACTTGCTTTAAATGTGGCTCTGAAGGACACTTGACCAAGGGTGGCCCACATCAGGTCCTCGTGGCTGACAGGACTGACAGGCCTGACAGGCCCCAGCTCCAAGCTGGAAACAAATGAGGGCACTTTAAAGATTGAGATCCTCCCAGAAGAGCTGTCAATGAGCATTAACATTACTGGTAAGTATATTCGTTTTCTCCTGGACACAAGAGCCTACTATTTGGTACTAAAAGCCTTCTGAGGTCCTAACTCTTCTCACTATTTCTTAGTTGTTGGAATTGATGGAAAACCTCATAAGCAGTTCCTTACTTCACCTCTGCCTTGCATGTGGACTTCT
>NW_006400045.1:2512044-2521274 GCF_000299155.1 Elephantulus edwardii | reverse complement strand
AACCCGAAATCTCTGTAAATGTTTTATCAAAATTAATAAAATTCAATAATAATAATAAAAAAAGAGTTTCTTTCCCGTCACTTCCTCTCCAACATTTATTACTTTCTGTGCTGTTTAACTTAGCCGTTGTTACTGGGGTGAGATGGTACTTTATTGTGGTTTTGATTTGCATCTCTTTTATTGGCAGTGGTTTGGAGCATTTCTTCATGTATCTAAGGCTACAGTCCTTGACCTTCTGCAGCAAGTGTTTCAGGTCCTCCTCAGTTTCAGCAAGCAAGGTTGTGTCATCTGCATAATGCAGGTTGTTGATGAGTCTTCCTCCAATCTTGATGCCACACTCCGGCTCACAGAGCCCATTCTCCCTGATGATATGTTCTGCATATAGATTGAAAAAGTATAGAGGTGGGACACATCCCAAGTGTACACCCTTCCTGATTTTAAACCATGCGCTGATTCCCTGCTCTGTTCTGACAACTGTTTCCTGATCCAAGTATAGGTTTTGCATAAGCACAATCAAGTGTTCTGGTATTTTTATTCTTCTTAGAGTTAGCTACAGTTTGTTGTGATCCACACAGTCAAATGCCTTTACATAGTCAATGAAACACATATAGGCATGCCTCTGGTACTCTTTGTTTTCAGACAAAACTCATCTAACATTAGCTAAAATATTGCTGGTACCACTGCCTCTTCTAAATCTAGTCTGAACATCGGGCAGTTCTCTGTTGTTGTGCTTTTCCTGTGGTTTTGGGATAATTTAATCAGGGCCTAGCTTGCATGTTTTTACATAGGGTTTTCGGAGGCCTGCTATTTCAGAAGTGGATGGCCAATCCTTCTTCCTAGCTTGTCTTAGTCTGAAGGTTCAGATATAGAGAAGTATCAGACAGACCAGCATTTTACAGAAAAGTGAAAGATATATCCCTTATTGTTGAGTTAACCATTTGTATCAGTGTTGTCCCTGCTCTCGGCACACATGTCTTTACCCACTTATTTCCCTGCTCCACCATTCACCAGGATACCCATCCACTTCTCCCCTCTCCCTTCAAAATCCATCTCCCATCGTCTTGTCCTTGATCTGATAGCCTATATATGAAGCCTCCTTGGCTTCTGTGATTCTAAATATGTCAGCTTCAGACAGTTTCTTATGATATGACCATTGTCTCTTAAGTTCAGTGGCAGTACTTTCCAAATGAAGGTGATGTGTCTTTAAAAGCTGGTGTGTAGATAGATTTGATTTTATTTCCCCCCACGCTGGTGCCCTTTTCGCTGCCTGCCAGGGGTTTTCCTTGTTTCTCCTCTATGGGGCCTTAGAATGGATCCCGTGCTGCAGGCTTGGGGACTGCCCATTTACGTGTAATGAAGGCAGATGAACAGAGCAGGGTAACACTGCATGGTTCAAAATTGGTAAGGGCGTATGCCAGGGATGTAGCCTATCTCCATTCCTTTTCAACCGGTATGCAGAACAGATTATCCGGGAGGCTGGGCTCTATGAGGAGAAGTGTGGTGTCAGGATTGGTGGAAGATTGATCAACAATCTGCGTTATGAAGATGACACAATCCTGCTTGCTGAAACGGAGGAGGACCTGAAGCACTTGCTGCAGAGAGTCAAGGACTGCAGCCTCCAATATGGAATTGAGGCTCACTGTCAAGAAGACAAAGATTCTTACCAATGGGCCAACTGGCAGCATCAGAATGGATGGTGAAGAGATTGAGATTGTTCACAGCTTCAGTTTGCTTGGCTCCATAGTCAACAGTCTTGGCACCAGCAGCCAGAAAATTAGAAGACATATTGCCATGGGAAAGTCTGCTGTTAGGGACCTCTCCAAAGTGCTGAAGAGCAATGGTGTCTCTTTAGAGTCTAAGGTGATCCTGATACAGGCCATGGTCTTTGCTATTACTTGTTATGAATCAGAGAGTTGGACAATGACTAAGGAGGATAGAAGGAGAATTGATGCCTTTGAGCTGTGGTGCTGGAGAAGAGTATTGAGGATACCATGGACTGCTAGGACAACAAACAGATTCATCCTGGAAAGGGTCAAACTGGGCTGCTCCTTGGAGGCAAGGATTCTGAGGCTCCGTCTAAGATAATTTGGGCACGTTACAAGGAAGGATAGGTCCTTGGAGAAGGACATCATGCTTGGTAGGGTGGAGGGATAAAGCAGAAGGGGAAGGCCCCCTATGAGGTGGATTGATTCAGTGGTTGGGGTAATCAGGATGGGTGTGTCGGAGACCATGCAATTGGCCAGGACAGAGCCGAGTTTAGGGCAGTTGTACATAGGGTCGCTATGAGTCGCAAGCAACTCGACGGCATATAACAACAAACAACAGCTTGCGTGTGATATTAACTACATTGTTCAATAATTTCTGCACTCAAGCAGGTCACCTTTCTTTGGAATGAAAACAAATATAGATCAAGAATATCATCCATGAAGAATGCAAAAGTCATTATAAAACAAAGGAGGAAGAAAAGACCAAGATGAATGTCAGATGAGACTTTGAATATTGCACTAAAGCACCAAGAAGCCAAAGCAAAGGGAATAAATTAAGGAGCTGAAGAGAGATTTCAAAGGGCAGTGCAGGAGAACAAAGCAAAATATTATAAGGAAATGTTCAAAGAGCTGGAGTCAGAAAAATCAAAAGGTCTGAACTCGCTCAGCATTTCTTAAGCTGAAGGAACTGAAGAACAAATTCAAACCTCGAGTTGCAATACTTAAGTGTGCTTTGGGCAGAATATTAATTATCCAGGAGGCATTAAAAGAAGATGGAAGGAGTATACAGAATCATTGTTCCAAAAAGAATTGGGTGACACAGAAAAATTTTATGAAACAACATATGAACAAGAGCCTGTGATGGTGAAGGAAAAAGTTCAAACTACTAAGAAAAAATTTGGCAAAAAACAAGTCCCCAGGAATTGACAGCTTATCATTTGACATATTTCAACAAACAGACACTGCCCTGATGCCCTCACCAAGTTGTGCCAAGAAATGTGGAGGACAAACACTTGGCCAACTGAGTCAAAGAGATCAATATTTATTCCCATTCCAAAGAAAGGTAAAATAAGGATTAATAATTAGAAAATTAGTGGTGATATAAACAATGTGGTTGACTAGACTATATTTCAGACTTTGAATGAAACAGATATAGACAATAAATATCAAATTCTCAGTTTAAAAAGGAAAGAAAAAGAAAAACTTAGAACACGAAATGAAGGAAATAACTGACTTCACATATTGAATAAGGAGAGTAGCAGAACACAAAATTGTAAACATCACAGTGAGGCCATCTTGAACAGCCACCTACATGGCATGGGAACCTAGGTCAGCTGAGGCTGGAGAGGTACCCAAAATAGCTATAAAGGTCTATTTTCCTCTTCTGTATGCATCCATCTATTACTTCCCCATCGGATAGTGGGAAGTATTTCCTGCTTCCTGCTCCCCAACTTTTTCCAGGTCCAGATTTATCTCAGGTCACAGTCACAGTCCTCCTGGATCTGGAGCCAGAAGTTCCCACAGCTTCCTGAAGCCAGTTGTGTCACACTTGGCTTGCAGTTTATGAGTTAGTGGGGCCATCTCCTCTGACTGGGGTCCATCACCTCTACTGATTACCTTTATCCAGGGTATTCCAGGGCCATATTTGTCCATACCTGGGTATGTCAGATCAGCAATTATTGTCTCTTTATGTTAACCATCTGTGATTTGGTACTCTGCTTTCACCAGTTCACTCTCTGGACTAGCAAACATAACATCTCCCCAGCCAGGCAGAGTGGCCTAGGGTTTCCTGAAGCCAGCAGAAACCCTGCCCCAGGCTGAGTGTCTAACCCCTTGACATGCCTTCAGTACATACTAGACCACAGAAAGTGCTTCCTGTGACTTGGCTCACATCATGTAACTTCAGTTAAAATTTAGATATGATGAAACTAAATTTCTAAATGGTAGATACTCTGTCTCAAGGCAGTTTGTTTCTTAGTTTTCATAGTTTGCATGTTTGTTTTATGATATCTATGTGCTTATTTTTCTTTTTTTACAGTTTGCTCTTACAGGCACATCGCTTTTCAATCATTATGATGTACTGGACTGAAAAGCATATTTGCTATGATGCTGGAAGCTATGGCACCTGTATTTAGAATACCAGCAGGATCTGCAATGGTAAACAGGTTTCAACAGAGCTTACAGATTGAGACACACTAATAAGTAGGACTACTGTGTTGCACTGGGAAAGTCTTCAGTCAGGGATCTCTCTCAGTTACTGAGGAGCAATTATGTTAGTTTGAGGACTAAGATGTGCTTGAATCATATTATGGCTTTTCAATCATCTATTGCATAATTAATAAAGGCAACCAAAGAAAATGGATGCCTTGAGTTCAGGTAATAGAAGAGTACTGAACATACAATGGACTGTCAAGAGGACATACATGTATACGTCTTGGAGAGGGTGAAGTCAGAGCATTCTTTTGAAATCAAGGATGGTGAGGTGTTGCCTCGCGTACTTTGGACATGTTGCTAGGAGAGGCTATTTCTTGACAAAGACACCATGCTTGGAGATGTGGAGGGATGGTGATGGAGAGGAAGATTTTAACCAGGTGGATCGATGCCATGACTGCATCAATGGACTCCAGTGTTGTCAGAGACTGTGAAGTTGGCACAAGATAGGGAAGTAGTCAGATTCATTGTTTATAGGGTCTCTCTGAGTCACACTCAACTTGATGGCACCTAATAATAAGTAGGACTGGCCATATGCTTCTGAAACAATAGGCCTTGGAAAACCCTATGAATACTAGAGGAACATTGTTAGCATATTGCCAGGAAGCAAGCCCTTCAGGTTGGGAGGAATGAGGAAAACAGCTAAAAATACTCATTAATAATTACAACATGTAATGTATGAATTATTGATCTAATAAAATTGATTCTTACCAAAAGTGAAGTGGAAAATATAGTGATCCACATCCTGGACATTAATGAGCTAAGACAGACTTCTATTAGTCAATTTTGATCAGACAATCATATGGCCTATTACATGGAATCAATAAGCAACATCATGTTGAATGAAGAATATAATGAATTCATTAGTGTTTTCATTTGACTTGGATTCACAATCAACCTTCATGGAAGTAACAGTCAAGAAATTTAAAAGTGTATTGCATATGGCACATCCACCTCAAAAAACTTCTTCAAGTATTAAAAACACAGAATTACTTTCTTTCCCTAGAAAGATGATCCAACTGAATATGGAAATTATCAAATGATATCATGCATATCATGTATAAGCAAAATACTGTTGAATATCATTAAAAAAAGCTAGAACAAACAGTACAAAGATAGGTAATTATCAGAAGTTCAAGTGGGATTTACAGAAACCCATGACAACAGGGATATCATTGCTGATGTCAGATGCATCCTGGCTGAAAGAAAAGAATACCAGAAGAATGTCTATTTGTGCTTTCTTGACTATGCATTTGACTGTGTGGATCTGTTGTGTGAACAGAGCAGGGGAACACTACATGGTTTGGAATTGGGAAGTGTTGTATTCTATCTCCATACCTATTCAATCTATATGCTGCACAAATTATCCAAGAAGCTGGATTCTATGAACATGACTGTGGCATCGGGATTGAAGGGAGACTCGTTAATTTCCTGCATCATGCAGATGACACAACCTTACTTGCTGAAAGTGAAGAGGACTTAAAGCACTTTTTGCAGAAGGCCAAGGAGTTCAGGCTTCAGTATGGATTACTTCTCAATGTCAAGAAAACAAAGATTCTTAACCTCTGGACCAATAGACAATGTCGTGGTGACTGGAGAGGAGACTTAAACTGTGAATAGCTTCATCTTGCTTGGATCCCGAATTAACACCATTGAAACGAGCAGTCAGGAAATAAGGGTACTCACTGCAAGGGGAAAAATCTGCAGTTAAAGACCTTTCCAAGTTATTGAGGAGTAGTGATATCAGTTTGAGGACTAAAGTGCACCTTATTCAGGCCATAGTCTTTCTGATTGCTAGTTATGTAACAGAGACCTGGACAATAAATGAGGACATCAGAAAAAGAATTGACGCCTTTGAGCTGTGTTGTTCGAGAAGAGCATGGAACATACCATACATGGTCAAGAGAACAAACATTCTCATATATCTTAGAGAGGGTGCAGCCAAAGTGCTCTTTGGAGGCAAAAACAATGAGGCTTCACCACACATACTTCAAACATTGCTATTCCTTTGAGAAGGACATGATATTGGGAAGGTTGGAGTGTTGGTGAAGGAGAGGAAGACCCTGAATCAGGTGATTGGCAGAGTGACTACTGCAATGGGCTCTTGTGTATCAGAAGTGTAAAGATGACGCAGGACAGGACTGGGCTCAGATCTTTTGTTCATAGGGTTACTATGAGTCATACTCAACTCCATGGCCCCTAACAAGGACAACAACAATCCGAAGTACATACCAATTTGTCTTGAGGGAAATACAATTAGAATGGTCTTTAGAAGTTTGGATGGTGGAACCCTGTATCACATACATTAGACCTAATTTCAGGAACCAGTCACTGAAGAAGGATAACATTCTTGGTTAAGTTAAATGCCAGTTAAAAAAATACCCATAGGAAGGTGGATTTAAAAATGGCTGAGACAACAGGGCCAATATAGTGATTTTTTTCAGTTTTATGTTTTTAAAAATTTTATATTGGTTTACTTACAAAGTTCAAATACATTGTATTTCACACTATTTTTTACTGGTACTGTGTTTCATATAATTATTCTCATGAGTTGTATTTTATAAAATTAATCATCCTTGGACCTTGCCCATCTGTACCCCGTCTTTTCACCTAGATCCTTCCATTTTATTAACACCCTCCCTCTACCCAACAAACTGTGAGATTCTGTGGTTTCACCTCTTTTTGTCCTTTCCCCTTTGCTCCAATTAATTACCCTTGGGTTCTCATACATGTTATACTTGTTATTCTTATATATATTTTTTACAGTAATGGTCTTATGCAGTATTTACTATTAGGAGATTGACTTAATTCATTCAGCATAATGCTCTCCAATCTCTCCTAAAGTCGATAATATTTTTTGAGATCGTTGCTCCTGAGTGCTGCATAGTATTCCATTGTGTGAATGTTCCATGTTCTTGTGATGGTCAATAATGCTGCTGTGAATATTGATGTATAAATCTCCATTTGTGCCTCAGTTTTAATTTCCTTGGAGTATATTCCTAGTAGTGGAATAGCTGAGTCATATGGACAATGACTAGAGATAATAGAGGATTGATACCTTTGAGCAGTAGTGCTGGAGAAGAGTGTTGAATATACCAGGAACTCCCAGGAGAACAAACAAGTTCATCCTAAAAAGGGTGAAAGCAGGCTGCTCCTTGGAGGCAAAGATTCTGAAGCTTCATCTGACATACTTTGGGCATACTGCAGGGAGGGACTGGTCCTTGTAGAGGGCCATCACACTTGGAAGGGTGGAGGGACAGAGAAAGAGAGAAAAACCATTGATGAGATGGATTGATTCAGTGATTGGGGTAATAAAGGTAAGTTTGTCAGAGACAGTAAAGTTGACACAGGATAGAGCAGGTTTCAGGACTATTGCACATAGGGTCTCTATGAGTTGCAGGTGACTCGATGGCACATAACAAGAACTACATGGAGTTTCTATGGTCAACTTTTTGAGGAAATGCCAAACTTTCTTCCAGAGTGGTTGTATGATTTTACAATTCTACCAACAGTGTATGAGAGTTCCCACCTCTCCACATTCTCTCCAACATTTATTGCTTGCTGTGCTACTAAAGTTTGCCATTGCTACTGGTATAAGATGGTATCTCATTGTGGTTTTGATTTGCATCTCTCTTATTGTCAGTGATTTTGAGCATTTCTTCATGTGTCTGTTGGTCATCTGAAAATCCTCCTCTGTGAAAAGTCTTCAGTCTTTTACTTCTGGAGTCCCAGGAGTATTTTGAAAACTTTTGTTATGAGACCCTTTTCTGAGATGGTATTGCCAAACGTTTGTTCCTGAATTTTAGATTTTCTTTGCACTCAGTTGGGAAAAGTTTTTGATGATGAGAGACCAGGAAGTGTTTTACTTTTGTTATGTATCAGAACTGACTTGATGACACATAACAACAGCTAAGGAAATTCACCAGGATTCATTAGTAAGAGATCGTGATGTTAATACTTTTGTTGATGTGTTTAACTTTAGCTGTCTCAGGGAATTACTTGTTGTGTAGTCATTCATTTGGAACATGATAACTTCATAGTCAGAACTCTAAAATAATAATTTCCTAGGGGCTGTATTTCCCTGGAGGCACTTCCACATAATTAAATTAACATGTTAAACTATTAGACTTCAAGCAGATCAGAGGATTACTTTGCTTGTAAATTAAACTCTTAGTGTTACAATTTTCACTTTATAAATATCAATATTCTCAATTCCTGGGTCTTCCAGAGTTCTACTGTAAAAAGTATTTTCTTCTTCTTGGCATTCTTTTCAGCAGGAATTTAGCTTACTCTGGTTGAATAAAGGATTAACCCAAGTACATGATATACAAAATTTACCAACTATCCTATTTGATTTGCTTATCTTGAAAATTTCATAAGTTGTATTTTAATAGAACATGTAGGACTATTGACCACTTGTTTACGAATATTATTAATAGTAAGCTTGTTCTTACATTTTTTGCTCCCTGAATCATGGAAGAAAAACCAATATGAAACGGTTTTATTCAGGTAAGGCTATATCTTACTGAAAAAGTGCCAAAGTTGCCCTTGAATTTGAAAAGCAGAGTATTTATTATTATTATTATTATTATTATTAATTTCAATGAACATCTACAGAGATTTTGGAATGCCATTCATTCATTGTTGCCCTTTTCTCCCCACCCACTCACCCCCAGCCCCACCCCCAGTTCGCTCCTCTCCTTGAAAAGCAAAAGAAAAACTCCTTCATTGGTACACAATGCCCCCTAACCCCGCACATCCCCACTCCCAATCCAACCTTTCACAGTGGTTGCACCATTTTACATTCCCACCAACAGTGAATAAGGGTTCCAGTCTCTCCACAACCTCGCCAGCATTTGATGCTAGCTGTTCTGTTAAATTTTGCTATACTTACTGGAGTGAGATGATATCTCATAGTTGTCTTGATTTGCATCTCACTCAGGGCTAGGGATTTTGAACATTTCTTCATGTGCTTGTTGGCCATCTGAATGTCTTCTTTGGTGAAGTGTCTGTTCATATCCTGTGCCCATTTTT
>NW_006400045.1:2502135-2511919 GCF_000299155.1 Elephantulus edwardii | reverse complement strand
ATGTGCATAGGGATTTGATTTTTAGTAGGTCCCATTCATCTATTTTATCTTCTCCTGGTTGTAAACTTTTCAGGATCCTTGGAAGACTCTTTATGTTGTGGATTAGGACTACTAAAGTTCTTCCAAGCTTTTCTTGAATGAAGATTATAGTCCTTGGTTTTAGTCCTAGGTCCATGATCCACCTTAAGTTGGTTTTTGTATATGGAGTGAGGTGTGGATCTTGTTTATTTTTTTGTTTAATTTTTCTGCAGATAGTTTTCCAGTTTTGGCAACACCATTTGTTAAAAAGGCTGTCATTTCCCCACCTAACAGATTTCATCTCCTTGTCAAAAATCAGTTGACCATAAATAGATGGGCTGATTTCTGGATTCTCAATTCTATTCCATTGATCTATGTGTCTGTCATTGTACTAGTACCATGCTGTCTTAACTACCACGGCAGTACAGTAGGATTTGAAATCAGGGAGTGATATACCTTCTACCTTTTTTCTGTTTTTAAGGAGTGCTTTGCTTATTCGGGGCTTCTTTCCATTCCAAATGAAGCTGGAGATTGCCTTTTAGATCTCATTGAAGAATGGTATAGGTACTTGTATTGGGATTGCATTGAACGTGTATATTGCCTTTGGTAGTATTGCCATTTTGACAACATTGAGTCTTCCTATCCATTAACAAGGGATATTCTTCCACTTCTTCAGGTCTCTTTTTGTTTCTTGTAATAATGTTTTGTAATTTTCTTTGAATAGATCCTTTGTAAAAGCAAAGTATTTATATTACTTAGTCTTTTGTCAAACACTGCTCTAGAAGAAGACATTTTTTAGAATAATAATAAATACTACTAGTCTGAATACTTGTACTGAGATTTCTGAGATTTAAGATTCTTTAAAATGAAATATAAAATGAACCACAGTAGAGATTTGAGACTGAGACCTGAGCCAACTAATTTCCTTGCAAAAAGGCACAGATTAAGAACAAATTTGTTTTGATATATTGTCAGCTGAATTAAGCTGTCCTTGTTTCATACATAGCTTAAACTACAAAGCATCTTATTATAAGAAATTCTAAATTTCTCTTGCAATCCTACGTGCTGTTTTACTAATAGTATTGTTAGAGGTCTCTGTGGCACTAGATTATTACATGTTGCTTAGGAATGGAAATCCTTGTAGAACATGTTGTTATGTTTTTATACGCCATCGAATTGGACCTGACTCAAAGTTTACCTTTCGGTATGGTTTCAGAAGCTGTAAACTGTGTCAGAGGAGATTGTCCCTCTTGATCCAGCTGGTAAATTGGAACTATCTGCTTTTGAATTGTTTGGCAGTTCAACTTCTTAGAACTAGGTCACCATACCTCTCTTAATAAAAAAAATAGAGTCCAAAGAAGATTGTTGTTAGGTGACTTTGAGTTGAGTGCAAACCTACCAAAACTCTATTAACTTTTGAGAACCCTGTTCTATATCATGATATCCTCATTATTTCATACATGATCAAGCATCAAGATTGGAGAATGATTCATCAACAATCTGCATTATGTAGATTACACACTCTACTTGCTGAAACTGAGGAGGACCTGAAGCACTTGTTGCAGAAGATCAGGGACTGTAGCCTTTACTGTGGATTGAAGTTCAATATCAAGAAAACAGAGTCTCAGCAGTGGGCCAATTGGCAGCATCATGATGAATGATGAAGATATTGAGATTGCTAAAAGATTTCGTTTACTTGGCTCCATAATCAACACTCTAGTACCAGCAGCCAGGAAATCAATAGACAAATTGCATTGGTCTAGTCAGCTGTCAGACCTTCTAAAGTACTAAAGAGCAATGGCCTCAGTGTGGAGACAAAGGTTTGCCTGATCCAGGTCATAGTCTTCACAATTGCTTGCTATGCATCAGAGAGCTGGACAATGACTAGGGATGATAGAAGGAGAGTTGATGTCTTTGAACTGTGGTGCTGGAGACGAGTATTGAATATACCATGGACTGCCGTGAGAACAAAAAGTTTCATCCTAGAGAGGGTGAAGCTAGGCCACTCCTTAGAGGCAAAGATTCTAAGGCTTTACCTGACATACTTTTGACATGTTGCAAGAAGGGACCAGTCCCTGGAGAGAGACATCATGCTTAGAATGGTGGAGGGACAGAGAAATAGAGGGAAATCAGAGATGAGATAAACAGATAGAATGATTGGGGTAATTAGTGTAGGTGTGACAGAAACAATAAAGTTGACTCAAGATCGAGTAGGTTTCAGGGCTGTTGTACATATATGAGTCACAATTGACTCAACAGTACATAACAACAACAGAGTTTCCTCACTCCATTCACACAACAGCTTCTTGGTCTATGTATAGGTTTTGCATAGCACAAAGTGTTCTGGGAATTTCCATTCTTATCAATGTTAGCCTTAATTTATTATTATCTACATGGCCAAATACCTTTGTATAATTAATAAAGCACAAATAGACAGTGTTCTGATATTCTTTATTTTCATCTGGGATCCATCTGACAACAGTAACAGTATCCTAGATCCACAGCCTCTTATAAACCCTGCCTGAACTTCCCTATCTATGCACTACTCTAGCTGTTTTTAAATTATCTTTTAAATTATCAGCAGTATTTTGCTTGCATGTTATATTAATCATATTAATCAGTAATTTATATATTCTGTTTCATTATCTTTCTTGCAAATGAGGACAAAAATAGACTTACAGAGGGTGAGATAAATCATTTTCCAAACATTTTAAAGAAACATTCATTTTTTTCATTTGGCCTCTCTTCTAGGTGGGACCTGGTCATTTAGGCTTCCCAGTAGTAGATTTCAAAAAACCTAAAAAGCTATGTTACTCAGGGATTCTTCTTTTAAACTCTTCAAAGTGATGATTTATATGATTAAGGGAAATATACAGAAACTGGTAAAGAAGATTTAATTAATTTTAAACTTTTTAAAGTTGTTAGTTTGGAATTTTCTGTTGCCAAATCAACAACTGTGCTAATAATGTTTCTAAGTAAACTCAATTGTTTGTCTATAGTATAGGGGTATAGAGCAGATATGTCTTGGAGATAGTAAAGCCAGATAGCATCTAAGAAGCAAGGATGGAGAAGCTTTGTCTAATACACTGGACATGTTGTGAAGAGAAGGTATTCCTTGGAGAAGGACATCATACTCAGAAAGATGGAGGTATGATGATGGGGAAGACCCTTAACCAGGTGGATTGTCACAGTAACTACAGCAATGATCTTCATTATGTTAGAGATTGTGAAATTGGCAAGATAGGACAGGGTTCAGATTTATTATATTGAGAATCTCTATGAGTTTTACGCAACTCAATTGCACTTAACAAAAACAACATCAACAACAAATTTCATCTCATTCTATAATTTTTTGTTTTCTTCCGTAGAGCTATTTTTTTTAAAGTTATCAAAGGTATATCAGTGTTCTATCTGGAGGACAGCCAGCTGGCCGACTGACTGAAAATAGATCAATATTAGCTCACATTCCAAAGAAAGGTGACCCAAGAGAGTGAGAAAATTATCAAACAGTATCATTAATATCACAAGCAAGCAAAATTCTGCTGAAAATTATACAAAACTATGTCGACAGAGAACTGCCAGATGTGCAGGCTGGATTTAGAAGAGGTTGTGGTACTAGGGATATTACAGCTAATGTTAAATGGATCTTGGCAGAAAGCAAGAATACCAGAAGAATGTCTATCTGTGCTTCATTGACTATGCAAAGGCTTTTGACTGTGTGGATTACAAGGAGCTATGGCTGACTCTGAGAAGAATGGGAATCCCAGAACATTTGATTGTGCTAATGTGAAACATATACTTGGACCAAGAGGCAGTCGTCAGAACAGAGCAAGGAGACACTACATGGTTTAAAATCAAGAAGGGTGTCCATCAGGGATGTATTCTGTCTCCATACCTTTTCAATCTGTATGCAGAACAGATCATCCAAAACACTGGGCTGTACAAGGAGGAATGTGGCATCAAGATTGGTAGAAGAGTCATCAACAACCTGCGTTATGAAGATGACACAACCCTGCATGCTGAAACTGAGGAGGACCTGAACCACAAAAGGTAAAGGACAGCAGCCTCCAGTATGGATTGAAGCGGAATATTCCTGGGAGTCAAAGATTCTGAAGCTTCGTCGGACATACTTTGGGCATATTGCAAGGAGTCCTTGGAGTGGAACATCATATTTGGTGGAGTGGAGGGGCAGCGAGGGAGAGGAAGACCTTCCATGAGATGGATCGATTCTCTGACTGGAGTGTGACTTGTACATAGGGTCGCTATGAGTCGTTAGCGACTCAATGACACGTAAGAACAACAAAAACATCTATATATCTGTATATGTTGTTGTTGTTGTTGTTCTTGATTGCCATCGAGTTGAGCATGACTTATAGCAACCCTATGAACAAAAACCCCAAATCCTTTCTATAACTATTGTTGTTTCTCAAAGTTTATAAAGTTTCCAGCATGTTGTTTAGGATGTGGATGTCACTCCTGTTTCTAAATATATACTGGATAGATATAGATAGATAGATAGATAGATAGATAGATAGATAGATAGATAGATAGATATAATAGATAGATATAATAGTATTATTAATACCTTCTACAGAGAACATTTTAATGAGTTTCTAATATATACATTTTGGTATAATTAGTAGTCCTAATGGACAACATTTAATGTGAAAAATAGTATTAAAAATGAATTCATTTTCTCTGAACTGAATAGACTTCAGATAATACCTGTATCATCAAGCTATTTAAACCAAAGAGAAATTAAAAACAATCTAGGGACATAATGTTTGGGAGGGGAGAGGGACAACACAGGAGGGGAAGACCCTCTATGAGGTGGATTAATTCAGTGAGTGAGATAATTGGGGTTAGTGTGTCAAAGACAGTGCGATTGGTACAGAACAGGGTTTAGGTCTGTTGTACATAATAGGGTCGCTATGAGTGGCAAATGACTCAACGGCACACAACAACGAACACAACATATATATCAATTATAAATCCTTTAACTTTCAATAGATTTTTTTTCTGTATCAAAAATAAAATACATATTTCTTAAAAAAGAAATTAAAATCAAAACCTTTTAATATTCAATTTGATTCCTACACAACTATTTTGCATCACTATAAATCATTGTAGAATTCTGTCTTTAACCAAACTGATTTTGAAAAGAAAATCACTTCAAGGAAGGAAAATATTGAAAGTGTATGTATATGTGTTCTATCATTTTTATGACTCAGTCAAATTTCCCCCAAACTGAAAATTTTCTACTTAGTACATGAAAGATATCTGTAATTTCTTCTTTATTTGTCCTATGCCAAACAGTTGTTGCAGAGGGTCAAGGGCTGCAGCTTCCAATATGGATTGAGGCTCAATGTCAAGAAGACAAAGATTCTCACCACTGCACCAATTGGCAGCATCAGGATGGATGGTGAAGAGATTGAGACTGTACACAGCTTTAGTTTGCTTGGCTCCACAGTCGACACCAGTAGCCAGGAAATGAAAAGATGTATTGTCATGGGAAAGTCTGCTGTTAGGGACTTCTCCAAAGTACTGAAGAGCAACGGTGTCACTCTGGAGACTAAGATGCACCTGCCACAGACCATGGTCTTTGCTATCATTTGTTATGCATCAGAGAGTTGGACAATGACTAAGGAGGATAGGAGAAGAATTGATGCCTTTGAGCTGTGGTGTTGGAGAAAAGTATTGAGGGTACCATGGACTGCTAGGAAAACAAACAGATTCATCCTGGAAAGGGTTAAACCAGGAGGCTCCCTGGAGGCAAGGAATCTAAGGCTCCGCTGCCTAACATACTTTGGGCATGTTGTAAGGAGGGACTGGTCCTTGGAGAGGGACATCATGCTTGGTAGGGTGGAGGGACAGCACAGGCTCGATGGCACATAACAACAATAGCAACAACATGCCAAACAGTTTACAATGAATTTGTTGGATTTTTTTTTTAATTTAAGTCAGGATTTTTGCAGCCAATTTCTTACCAACACTTCATGTTACAACTTAAACATCACAGTGCTCTCATAGACAGAATCTAACCAGAAGTTAGACAGATCCTATGAAAGGAAATGTAATTATTACCAACCTCATTCTGTATAGAGAGAAATATTCTCTGAATGATGCAAAGGAGTCTCGGGCCAAAGCCTTTTTAAAAGTGCTTTTGTTTATTTTTCTTGCAGGCATAAAATCAATGTGCTTTTCCCCCATTTCAGAACTGTTACATTAAAATGTCATGACATATGTTTTAAAAATGTAAAATCCATAAAAATAAAAAAATATTGTCACTTAAGTTTGATGGTATTTTACTTTTACCCTTCCTCTATCGTACAAAAAGTCACTGGTTTCCTTTCATTCATGATCAACTGCATATGTCATTTGTTTACAGATGTGTATGGAGAATGAATGCTTGTTGTCTACCTGAGAGGTAGGAGAGCCTTTTAGTAGATACCATTTTTGCCAGATTCTAAAGGTTGATTTTTCTTTTGCTATCATCTATGAGAGATCATTTGCCTTCTGGACATCTGTGTGCAAAAAATACAGTTTTTCTATTATTTGTTGTATATATTTTAGTCTGAAGACTAGAGTGTGCCTCATACAAGCCACAGTCTTTGCAATTACTTGCTATGCATCAAAAAGCTTGACATTTAATAGGGATGATAGAAGGAGAATTGATGCCTTTAAGCTTTGGTGCTGGAGAAGAGTATTGAACATACCATAGGCTTCTAGGAGAACAAACAAGATCATCCTGGAGAGGGTGAAGCCAGGCTGCTCCTTGGAAGGAAGGATTCTGAAGTTTTGTCTGACATAGTTTGGACATGTTGCAAGGAGGGAACTGTCCTTGGAGATGGACGTCATACTTGGGAGGATGGAAGGACAGCGCAAGAGAGGAAGACCCTCGTTGAGATGGATTGATTCAGCGACTGGGATAATGGGGATGGGTGCCTCAGAGACAATAAGATTGGCACAGGATAGATCAGGGTTTAGACCTGTTGTGCATAAGATCGTTAGAAGTCACAGACAACTCGATGGCAAATAACAACATATCTGATTATTCCCATATGCACAAAATTTGTGAAAACCTATACATGTGTCTTGGAAATTATTAATTTGAAAGTATCTGAAAAAAGATATCTGAGTGTATTTAAACTTTACATCATAGACTCCCCAATGTCTAGAGTATAAGAATTTTATTTTATTGCAAACAATCATTATAATAATTGGGTGAAGCTATCAGCTACTAGTGTTTCTTAGCTTGTTTTATAAATTATCTTCTTCAGAGGTGCTAATAATGCTGACTAAAAGGCAGACACTAAAATGCCATTAGGTTCACAACGACACAAGCTATTTACATAGCCACACTGAAAACAATATTTAATTCTTGTGTATTTTTTAATCTTTATCAGAGAAAATGAGATAATGAATATAACAATGGTTGGCAGAGAATCTACAGCAAAACTATGTTTTAAGTACGTTCTTGATGTCTCTTTTACTATTTCTTTTTTAACAAAGTTTTTAACTTCCTCTAATTTATCTTTTTCATTTAAGAACAGGAAGACACTGGATGGTTCAAAATCAAGAAAGGGGTCCGTCAGGGATGTATTTTGTCTCCATACCTTTTCAGTCTGTATGCAGAACAGATCATCTGAGACACTGGGCTGTATGAGGAGGAATGTGGCATCAGGATTGGTGCAAGAATCATCAACAACCTGTGTTATGCAGATGGCACAACCCTGCTTGCTGAAACTGAGGAGGACCTGAAGTGCTTGCTACAGAAGGTTGAGGACTGCAGTCTTCAATATGGATTGAAGCTCAACATAAAGAAAACAAAGATTCTCACCACTGGGCCAATTGGCAACATCAGTAAGGGTGGTGAAGAGATTGAGATAGTTGACAGTTTTAGTTTGCTTGGCTCCACAGTCAACACTCTTGGAAACAGCAGCCAGGAAATCAGGAGACGAATTGCATTGGGAAAGTCAGCTGTGAGGGACCTCTCAATAGTACTGAAGTGCAACGACGTCAGGCTGGAGACTAAGGTGTGCCTGATCCAGGCTATAGTCTTTGCAATTATGTGCTATGCATTAGAGAGTTGGACAGTGAATAGGGATGATAGAAAGAGAATTGATGCCTTTGAGTTGGGGTGCTGGAGAAGAGGGTTGAATGTACCGTGGACTGCTAGGAGAACAAACAGGTTTGTCTTGGAGAGGGTGAAGCCAGATTGTTCCCTGGAATCAAGGATTCTGAAGCTTCGGTCCTTAGAGAGGGCCATCATGTTTGGGAGGGTGGAGGGATGGCGCAGGAAAGGAAGACCCTCGATAAGATGGATCGATTCTGTGAGTGGAGTGGAGGGAATAAATGTGTTTGAGACAGTGAGGTTGGCACAGGATAGAATGGCGTTTAGGGCTCTTGTACATAGGGTCGCTAGGAGTTGCAAGTGACTCAATGGCACATAACAACAACAATTAAATTTAATTTAAGACATTATTTTCTGAGACCACATCATAAAATTTCTAAGCTGCACCAAGTCTGGGATCCAAAAATAAGTTTTGGTTAACAATTGTTCTCCAGATTTCCAGGTCATTTTTCATATTTTCAAAACTAATCACAGTTTAATAGAATTGTCTCTGATAGGGATGTTCATATGTGTATTTGGAACCAAGGTCTTTGACTTATTTTAAAGCTTATCTATATTTATTAGATTGTGATCATACAGGCAATTTATTTATACATACATATACATATACATATACATATACATACACATACACATACACATACACATACACATACACATATACATATACAATTTGAAGATCTACAGCTATACCATGTTGACATGTAAATTCTTAACAAATTAATTTGGTGCAGTTTTTCCAGTACACAGAATACTTCCAAGACAGTTACCTGGGTTTGGCCTTGAGGTAGCAAAATGCCATTATTTGTTCATTAAGTCAAACAATTTACCCACAATGATTGTTTAACTACCAAGAATCTATCTCAATTTTCTATGTTTTAATGTTGGTTGCCTAGAAAGTCCAGTGAATACCACTATCATTCAAATATATGCACCAACAACCAGAGCCAAGGAAGAGGCGATAGAAGATTTTTACCAACTTTTACAACCGGAGATTGATTGAACATGCAATCAAGATGCATTGATAATAATGGGTGACCGGAATGCAAAAGTCAGGAACAAAGAAGAAGATTCAGTATTTGGAAAGCATGGACTCAGTGACAGAAATGGAGCTGGAGAGAGAATGATCGAATTTTGCACAATGACTTAATCATAGCAAATACATTTTTTTAAGAGACATAAACTCAGGTTCTATACCTGGATTTCAAATGATGGTATGCATAGGAATCAGACTGATTACGTCTGTGGAAAGAACCACTGGAGAAGCTCAATATCAGCTGTAAAAACTAGGCCAGGAGCTGACTGTGGAACAAACCACCAACTACTCATATGCAAATTCAAGCTGAAGCTGAGGAAAATTAAACCAAATCCAAGGCAATAAAATATGACTTTCAGTCTGTCCAACCTGAATTTCAGAACCATCTCAGGAACAGGTTTGAGGCTTTGAACACTAATGAGCGAGGGCCAGAGGAGTTGTGGGAGGATATCATCCAGGAAGAGTGCAAACGGTCATTGCAAAGACAGAGGAGGAAGAAAAGACCAAAATGGATGTCAGAAGATACTCTGAAAATTGCACTGGAGCGCAGAGAAGCCAAAGCACAGGGAAGAATTCAAGATACTAAAGAGTTGAAT
>NW_006400045.1:2489491-2498865 GCF_000299155.1 Elephantulus edwardii | reverse complement strand
TTTCCTTTAAATTGTTAGAAATCATTTTGTTGTTTCTGAAGCAATAGCCAAACTTGAAGATTTTATTAGAATTTCAAGCAAAAGAATTGGTATAAATTATGTCAGCGGTAGACAGATAAGGAAAAAGGAAAAAAAGGAAGAAATGAGTTTTAAGATGAGCTCGGCATCAAAAGCTCAATAACTATTTCAATACAGATTGAAAATTCAGAGAAGATTAAAAAAATATTGTTGGTAAGGGTGCATTTCTCTAGCACTGAAATACAAAATAGAATTGTATAGGAAATAAAAAAGGGGAGATTGAAAGGAAAAGATATAAGCTAGGCATCGAGGAATGCAGGCACACAGTGAGAGCAAGAAAGCAAAATGAAATAATGTAGCTAAGGGACTCAACGGGAAATAAGAAAAAGTTTCTATAAATATATCCAAGAAAAAGAACAAAATAGGGATAAAAACATTTTAAAGTGAAAATGGAGAGCAGGCAAAGACCCAAGAAATTACCAAAAAATTATGATATCTTTCTATTCTTCTCTGTTGTCAGTAAAATCTAGATAAAGCAAAAAAATTAAAAGGAAGAGAAGTATTCTTTTATTTTCTTAATATGTTTGTAAATGGAAGAAGCTATTAATGACAATAATAGTCAGAGCTATTATTAGAGTGAAATACAATTTCCAAAATAAAAACTAAGGAGTATGTACTCTTGCAGGTTAAAATTAAATGCTGTAGCAATTTTGAAAGAATAGTGCAGAGTGTATAATAATCCTTAAAAGCTTCTAGTAAAAAAGTTTTTTAAATGGTCATACTATTTAAGAAAGAGAAAGTAAAATTATTTCACTCAAGTTATCCTATTATGAAAACAAATTAATGAAATTAGCAAATATGTGAATGATTAGATAATTTTTCAACATAGATATATGATGCATTTGGAAAACCAGTAAGACACATTGTTGTTATTTTTGTTATGTGCCCTTGAGTCACTTGCAACTTATAGCAGCCCTATGTACAACAGCCCTAAAACCTGCTCTGTCCTGTGCCAATCGCACTGTCTCTGACACCTCCACCCTGATTATCCCAGTCACTGAATCAATCTACCCCATATAGGGCCTTCCCCTCCTGCGCTGTTCCTCCATCTTCCCAAGCATGCCACCCCTCTCCAAGGACCTGTCCCTCCTTACAACATGTCCAAAGTATGTCAGACACAGCCTCACAATCCTTGCCTCTAAGGAGCAGCCTGATTTAACCTTCTCTAGGATGAACCTGTTCATTCTCTTGGCAGTCCATGGTACATTCAATATTCTTCTCCAGCACCACAGCTCAAAGGCATCAATTATAAAAATTTTATTGCGTGTTTTATTTTATACAATGGCTAGGATTTTTCAGGTATTACCTTTTATCGAAGGTAAGCTGTCATTATCTCTTTTGTCGACTTGATTTTATTTCTTCTGATGGATAATAACAGTATTTGTTTTGCTTATGAATGCACAGCACAGAATTTGTCAGTTTAAAACAGAAAATATAATGTCTAGAGTACAACATAGCATTAAATTTAAGCTTAATAAAAAATAAATTTAAGCTTAATAAATTTTTATGTGTGTATATTGTTGGCTTCTAAATGTGTCTGACTATTATTGTGATTCATAAGGAAAACTTATGCCAATGATCCTTTAAGTTCTTCATGTTAGACTCTGGACTTCACCTGATACTACGGTGTGTACAGCCCTAATGGTCATTTGAATATGCTTCATCCCATCCCTGCATCAGTCATTACCCTGATACCATCTCTAATGAGTTTACTCTTTTCCTTTAAAATGCTTTCTCTCCCTACTGTATTGAGTAAATAAGTAGAATATAGGGCAAGCATTTCTAAGGCTTTTAATAAGATCTGTCTATGAGGTATATCTTGTCAGCTTCCTAGCACTGGAGTGGCTAATTGGTAATGTTAATTAATAAACTCAAACTGCAGGCCTGTCTGTAGTTGTGAACTGCCTATTCCATTCCCAGAAAAATAAACAGACACAGGATTAACACAAATAGGGTTAATAATGATATAGTAAAAAAAAAAAAAACCAAACTAGTTGCAACACAGGTAGATTCAAATCAGATAATTTAGAAATAGTTTGGATAATTACTAATTAGGTCTACTGACAGCAGAATTTGAATTATTCATGAAAACCTGTAAGTAGAGGGTAATTCATTCGCACATACCTCTAAAATTAATTGGAAAGTTGTTTATTTTATTTTTCACTAGATGATATGCTGGTATTTATTTCAAGATTTATTTTCACAATTTTATTTTCAAAGTATCTTAAATGACAAGTAAAATGATTGTTAAGAAAGATCTTACTGCTCCAAAAATATTTCCATGTTTTAAATAACCACCTACTTTTAGTCAATTATTCAGATAAAATTATGACCTTTCTGAATTTTCTTTTCAACCTACAAAACATATTCTTTTGGCTTATCAACAACCTGTGCAGCAAGTATGAACTGATACCACACTTTTCTTCATAAAGTCTAGCTGAATATTCCATGTATTGGAGAAAGTGTGTTCCTTTGAGGCATGACTGATGAAGCTTTGTCTCATATATTTAGGCCATGTTCTTAGGAAGGGTTAGTCCTTGGGAAAGGACGTCATGCGTGGAAGGTGAAGAGTCAGTGAGGGGATGAAGTCCATCAATGAGATGGATTGATACACTGTCTGCAACAATAGACTCAAACGTGTGAGAGATGATGAGGACGGTGCAAGATAGGAAAAAGTTCAATTCTATTGTTCATGGAGTCACTATGATTCTTGCTCAACTTGATGGCACATAACAATAGTAACATTCAACAGTTTTCTTTCTAATTTATTATATTGATTTGTTTTACTTAAATGCTATTATCAATTTATTTCATACCCATCATTTGTTTTTATGCTAATTTTTAATATTTGAAGATGGAAAGAGCCAATATTTTCCTCCAAATGATAGCTTATCTGTATGACTCAAAATATTAATTTCATTGTTAGTAAAAATGTACTTCTTCAGGAATGTAATGAGACAACTTTGTTATTTTATAACACAGATGACTTTGTTGTCTATGATTGTGTCAGAACTGACTCGTAACTGACCTTTCAGTGGGTTTTCAGAGGTTTTAATCACACAGGAGGAGATTTCCTACCCTCCCAACTACAAAGCTTTTATTGATTTAATTACTCCCCCTATTTTTTAACAACTAATATTAAAAAAAAGAAAAAAGATGGGCAATTTCCTTCCTTGTGATTTACTGACTCTGAAAACCCGCTAGAGGGCCAGCTACGACTTCGTTCTTACTTGGTTGTACACAGCAACAACAACAACAATATGTGGCACTGAATATATACTAACTAGTGGACATATTTTACTAGTATCATCTTTTATGAAAATAAAAATACAGTAGGTATGTGACAGAGATGGTAGTTCTGAGCTGTTCATCCAGCATATACACCCTGCTTTTTCCAATCCAATGTGAGTCACTGAGAGGCAGAGCAACAATTCCCATTATTCACCACATCCATATGCTCATCAGGGCTAAAGTTACATTATATATTAACTTTTACTTGGCATTTGCAATAAGTATAGTACTACTTATAGTCCTTTATCCTTCATTTGCTCATTGTATACTGGTATGCCACTTGTCTCCTCATCTCCTGACTACTGGAATTAAATTGATCGTTGGTCCACGTAATAGTATAATAAAGGAAAATCTTGGGCTCCCAGTGAAAGAAAATGATCCAAACCTTCAAAAAGCCATTATTAGACTAAGGGACTACCTGGCTTCATAATCTAATGGTAACAAAATGATAGCATAATGTTCCCATCAACACATATGTGACAAGCAAAAACGAAAAATAAACAAGACCGAAAAACAAAACCAAAACATCTCAAACATATTCTGCCCATTACATAAAAAAAATTCTCCCTTTTCTAAAATACTCTCAAATTGATTTCTTGTCCTTGGTAGCTAAACAATGGCTTTGAAGATCAATAAGTTATTCTTTCTCTCAGATTCCAAAACAGAATGTTAATGTAATTCTTGCCAACCAGAACATATATTAACATTACTCTTTAAAACTTGCTTTCCTTTCTAAAACCTTTGAACCATTGGTAAAATCAAAGTGACAGCCTATTCATTTTCTTGCAGTGCTTTTATGAGTAAACAACTTTTAGGAATTCAAGATACTAAAAAACTGAATATAAGATTCCAAAAGGCAGCATGGGATGAGGAAAAAAAAATTAAAACAAAATGTGAAAGGAGCTGGAGTTAGAAAATCAAAAGGGCAAAACTCGTTCAGCATTTCTTAAGCTCAAGGAACTGAAGAACAAATTCAAATCTTGAGTTGCTATAATCAAGGATGCTTTACGCAGAATATTAAATGATCCAGGAAGTATTAAAAGAAGATGGAAAGAATATATTGAATCACTGTATCAAAATTAATTGGCAGACACAGAAGAATTTAATGAAATACCATATGACCAAGAGCCCAAGTTGATGAAGCTGCGTTGAAAGAAATAGCAAAAAATGAGGCCCCAGGAATAGATGGTATACCAATTGACATATTTCAGCTAACAGATGCTGTCCTAGATGTGCTCACCAAGTTATGCCGAGAAATCTGGAGAACAACCACTTGAACAAATGACTGGAAGAAATGTATATTTATTCCAATCCCAAAGAAGGGTGACCCAACAGAATGTGGAAACTCTAGAACATTATTACTGATTTCACTTGCAAGCAAGATTTTACTGAAGATTATCCAAAAACTACTGGAAGAGCACATCAGCAGAGAACTGCCAGAAGTCCAGGCTGGGTTTAGAAGGGGTCGTGGTTCTAGGGACATTGTAGCTGATGTTAGATGGATCTTAGATGAAAGAAGGGAATACAAGAAGAATGTCTATCTGTGTTTCATTGATTACGCAAAGGCATTTGACTATGTGTTTCATAACAAACTGTGGCTGACTCTGAGAAAAATGGGAATCCCAGAACACTTGATCGTGCTAATGTGAAACCTATACTTGGACAAAGCGGCAGTCATCAGAACAGAGCAAGGAAACACTGCATTGTTCAAAATTGGAAAGGGTGTACACCACGGATGTGTCAAGTCTGCACACATTTTCAACCTGTATGCAGAACAGATTATCCAGGAGGCTGGGCTCTATGAGGAGAAGTGTGGCGTCAGGATTGGTGGAAGATCTATCAACAATCTGAGTTACGCAGATGACACAACCCTGCATGCTGAAACTGAGGAGGAATTGAAGTGCTAGCTGCAGAGGCTCAAGGACTACAGCTTTCAGTATGGATTGAGGCTCAATGCCAAAAAGACAAAGATTCTCACAACTGGACCAAATGGTAGCATCAGGATGGATGCCGAAGAGACTGAGATTGTTCACAGCTTTAGTCTGATTGACTCCACAGTCAACACTCTTGGCACCAGTAGCCAGGAAATTAAAAGATGTATTGCCATGGGAAAGTCTGCTGTTAGGGACCTCTCCAAAGTACTGAAGAGCAATGGTGTCACTCTGGAGACTAAGGTGTGTCTGATGCAGGATATGGTCTTTGCAATCACTTGTTATGCATCAGAGAGTTGGACAATGACTAGCAAGGACAGAAGCAGAATTGATGCCTTTGAGCTGTGGTGCTCGAGAATAGCATTGAGTGAAACTTGGACTGCCAAAAAACAAACAGATTCATCCTGGAGAGGGTTAAATTAGGCTGCTCCTTGGAGGCAAGGATTTTGGGGCTTTGTCTGACATACTTTGGACATGTTGTAAAGAGGGAACGGTCCTTGGAGAGGGACATCATGCTTGGGAGGGTCGAGGGACAGCGCAAGAGGGGAAGATCCTCTATTAGGTGGATTGATTCAGTGACTGGGTTAATTGGGATGTGGGTGTTAGAGGCAGTGAGATTGGCACAGGACAGTAGTTTAGAGCTGTTGTACACAGGGTTGCTATGAGTCGCAAGCAACTCAATGGCACATAACAACAACAGCAACAACAACTATTTTTTTATTATGTTCTTTCGCACTTCAAGAAACCACCTCCTCCAATTTATTTCCACTCACATAGGAACATTGATCAGTAATTTATGTTGTTTCTTTTATCTTCCATCAAGTTGTATATGACTAAGAGTTATTCACTGAATAACAGAACAGAACCTGGTCCTTTCCTATGTCATCTTCATGATCTCTTGCATGCTCATACTCATGACTGCTTAGATTACATTAATCCTTCTTCTTGAGGGCCTTCGTCTCCTTACTGATCCTCCACTTTACAAGTTGACGTTCTTTACCAAGGAATAGATCCTCCTTACAACATTTGCCAAATATGTGAGACGTAGTGTCACCATCCTTTCTTCTATCTTTGTTTTATTTTTGATAAGACTATGAGTCTTCTCCATCCTAGCACAGGCAGACCCCAGGGAAGCGTAGCTGTGTCCTCTGTCATTATGCCATTGTAAAGCATATGCTTAGTCCAAGATGCAGTTGTCTAAACAGAGCAAAGAAAGATTGCATAATTAAAGTAAGGGGGGGAAATGTGTCAGTGTTGTATCCTTTCACCATCCCTATTCAATCTATGCTGAGCAATAATTTGAGAAACTGAACTTTATGAAGAAGAATGTGGCATCAGGTTTAGAGGAAGACTCACCAACAAGCTGCATTATGAAGATAGCTTTGCCTGCTGAAAGTGAAAAGGACTTAAAAGGCTTGCTTTAGATCAGACTCCAATCTTTTGTATAGATTACATCTTAACAGCAAGAAAACAAAAATCCTCAACACGGAGCCAACAGGCAAAATCACAATTGTTTGTTGTTATGTGCCATCGAGTAGCTCGTGACTCATAGCGACCATATGTACAAGAGCCCTAAATGGCATTCTATCCTGTGCCAACCTCACCGTCTCAAGAAACACACTCATTCCCACCACTCCACTCACAGAGTCGATCCATCTCATTGAGGGTCTTCCTCTCCTGCGCTGTCCCTCCACTCTCCCAAACATGATGTCCCTCTCCAAGCACTGGTCCCTCCTTGCAACATGCCCAAAGTATGTCAGACGAAGCCTCAGAATCCTTGACTCTAAGGAGCATTCTTACTTCACCCTCTCCAGGACAAACCTGTTTGTTCTCCTAGCAGTCCATGGTATAGTCAACACTCTTCTCCAGCACTACAGCTCCAAGGCATCAATTCTCTTTCTATCATCCCTCTTCATTGTTCAACTCTCTAATGCATAGCACATAATTGGGAAGACTATATAGCCCGGATCAGGCGCACCTAAGTCTCCAGCCTGATGTCGTTGCACTTCAGTACTATTAAGAGGTCCCTCACAGCTGACTTTCCCAATGCAATTCGCCTCCCGATTTCCTGGCTGTTGTTTCCAAGAGTGTTGACTGTGGAACCAAGCAAACTAAAACTGTTAACTATCTCAATCTCTTCACCATCCATAGTGATGCTGCCAATTGGCCCAGTGGTGAGAATCTTTGTTTTCTTGATGCTGAGCTTCAATCCATATTGAAGGCTGTAGTCCTCAAACTTCTGAGCAAGCACTTCAGGTCCTCCTCAGTTTCAGCAAGCAGGTTTGTATCATTTGCGTAATGCAGGTTGTTGATGAGTCTTCCACCAATCCTGATGCCACATTCCTCCTCGTACAACCCAGCGTCCCAGATGATCTGTTCTGCATACAGATTAAAAAGGTATGGAGACAGAATACATACATCCCTTATGGACCCCCTTCTTGATTTTGAACTATGTAGTGTCTCCTTGCTGTATTCTGATGACTGCCTCTTGGTCCAAGTATAGGTTTCGCATTAGCACAATTAAATGTTCTGGGATTCCCATTCTTCTCAGAGTCAGCCACAGCTTGTTGTGATCCACACAGTCAAAAGGCTTTGCAGTCATTTAAGCACAGATAGACATTCTTCTGGTATTCTCTGCTTTTCTGCCAAGATCCATCTAACATTAGCTATAATATCCCTAATATCATGGAGAAAAGATTGATTTCATCAACAATTTTGTCTTCCTTGGATCTACAATCGCTATCCATCATATCAGCAGTAAAGAAATTTAAAAAAATTACAAAACAAGAATTACATTGGGAATATCTACTTTCAAGTTCTACTCCAAAGTGCTCAACAGCAAGGACATCAGATTAAATACTAAGTTGAATCAGATTCAAAGCCAAGGTCTTTTTAATTGCTTGCTATGCTTCTAAAAGTTGGCTAATGACTAAGGTTGATAAAAAAATTGATGCCTTTGACTTACTGTATTGGAAAATCATACAGAACATTCCAATGGACTTCCAGTGTTGTTAAGTGCCATTGAGCTGTGTATGACTTATAAACCCTATGACTAACAGATTTGAAACTTGTTGAGTTACTGTGTGCTTCCACCTTGTTGAGAGTCTTCCTTTCCGTTGCTGACCCTCCATCATTTAAGCATGATGCCCCTCTCCAAGGAAAAGCTTTGACAAAATGCCCAAAGTATGTGAGATGAAGTTTTATCATCTTCACCTCCATGAAGTCTGGCTGCAAATTGTCCAGGACATATTTGTTTGTTCTTTTGGCAGTCAATGGAATGTTCAGTATTCTTCCTCAACTCCACCCTTCAAAGTTACCAATTCTTTTTCTCTCATGTTTACTGGTGGTAGAGCCCTCAGGTGAATATCAAGTGATTGGAAAGATCATGGCCTGATTCAGTCCTTAAACTGATATCATTGATCCTTAACAATTTGCAAAGATCCCTGACTGCTGATTTTTCCAGGCCAAGGTGCCCCCTGATTTTCTGACTGTTAGAGTTAAGATTGTTGACTGTGGATGCGAGTAAGATGAAAATGTTGACAGTTTCATTTTTTTTTTTCCATCTTGACTCATGATGTTGTCTAATTGTCCAGTGGTAAGAATTTATTTTCTTGATAGTGAGATGCAATCAGTGACAGTAATGGAGCGGGAGAGAGAATGATCGAATTTTGCACAATCAATGACTTATTCATTGCAAATACATTTTTTAAGAGACATAAACACAGGTTATACACCTGGATTTCACCTGATGGTATGCATATGAATCAGATAGATTACATCTGTGGAAAGAACCGCTGGAGAAGCTCGATATCAGCTGTTAAAACTAGGCCAGGAGCTGATTGTGGAACAGACCATACGCAAATTCAAGCTGAAGCTGAGAAAAATTAAATCAAATCCAAGGCAACCAAAATATGACTTTGAGTCTATCCCACCTGAATATCAGAACCATCTTAGGAATAGGTTTGAGGCTTTGAACAGTAATGAGCGAAGGCCAGATGAGTTGTGGGAGGATATCAAGGGTATCATCCAGGAAGAGTGCAAACGGTCATTGCAAGGACAGAAGAGGAAGAAAAG